>NW_017731772.1:146875-161424 GCF_001890085.2 Hipposideros armiger | reverse complement strand
TTTTTTTTTTTTTTAAGATTTTATTGGGGACTTGGGGAAGGTGAATAGCCAAGTTGTCCTTTAATCTTAAATTGTAGACAGTGCATCTAGCTTAGCTCAAGGTGCCAAGCTCAATCTTAGTTGCAGGTGCATGTAGCCCACTATCCCAAGCAGGAGTCAGACCAGCAACCTTGTGAGAAGCACATGCTCTCACCAGCTGAGCCATCCTGCCACCTGTTGGTAGCTCAGCGGCAGCTCAGCTTGGGCGCAGCTCACTGGCCAGTGTGAGAATCAAACCAGCTACCCTGTTGCTCACAGCTTGCACTGTTAACCAACTGAGCCACTTGTCTGGCCCCTCCAACTCTTTTTAAATGTTGGTTCCTACATTCAGCAGCTGATGCTAAGATAATAATATGGAATGGGGAACTAATGATGGGATTGATTCTGTTTTAAGCGTACATCACTAAATATATCCTAAAATCTTTCCTAAATACATCCTAAAATCTTTCTAGCATATCTACAATTTGCCTCAAAATAATCTTCAGGGGCATCACAGAAAAAACTTGATGGGGGTATTGAAGACCAATGATCACATACTGAAGTTCATTTCTTTCTACTTTGTATATAGGTTAGAAATTTTTCCTAATTTAAATGAAAACAGAGTAACTACTACTAGTACAGTTGATCCTTAAACAACATGGATTTGAACGGCCCAGGTCCAGTTATACATGGATGTTTTTTCGATAAATACTGTCCTCATGATTTTAGTAAATTTTTTTTTCTAGATAATATAGTATATATAATACATATACAAAATATGTGCTATGTTAAGGCTTCCAGTCAACAGTAGGCTATTTAGTAAAGTTTTGGGGGAGTCAAAAGTTTTATGTTGGGCCAGCCAGTGGCTCAGTTGGTTAGAGCATGAGCTCTGAGCAACACGGTTGCCGGTTCGATTCCCACATGGGCCAGTGAGCTGCGCCCAAGCTGAGCTGCCAACAGGTGGCAGGATGACTCAGCTAGTGAGAGCGCATGCTCTAACCAAGGTTGTTGGTTCAATTCTGCATGGGATGGTGGGCTGAGCTCCCCCACCCCCGCAACTAGATTGAAAGCGGTGACTAGACTTGGAGCTGATGGGTCCTGGAAAAACACAATGTTCCAATTCCCCAATAAAATCTTTAAAAAAAAAGTTATATGTGGATATGACTGAAAAGGGTGTTGGCACCCCTAACCCTCACATTGTTGAAGAGTCAACTATAACAATCAATACTAGTAGTATTTAACTGCTACTAATTTAAACTTGAAAAACGGAAACTAAGGTTGGATATGTTACTACATTCTGCTAAGTGCTCTATGAGATCTTTTTGTAATTTAACGTAGAGAAGATATTAATGATATAGATCTCAAAGCCGTTTTTTAAAAGCATTCCTAGTGAAGAGTTTGTAACCACATACCTGTTTGTTCCTTTTCTAGCTTTTTGCTTGGCCCTTTCTTTCCTTGATCTTTGGTTTTATTTGCTTCTTCATGCTGTCTTTGTTCAGCAAGAGATTTATTCAGCACTTGTGTGATTACAGAATCACCTTCACCAACCAGAAACATGTTCTTAAACTTGTTATACAACATTGTTGACTTGTCCATGATAACCTGACTCACTTTGAATCGCCGTATCTGAGAAAACAAAATATAAATTCTTAATTATTTTCCTAATTGATTTTTTAAACGTTACTTTTTAATGAAGTGGTTTTAAGGAAATTTAAAATATCTGTATGACTCAAGATCCCTTACCTTTTTCAGGGTTGTAATCATCTCTGTGTGTTTCTGAGCTTGTTGCATTGTGACCTGAAGTGAAGCAAGTTCATCCAAGGCCTCAATACATCTGTTCACATCCTTCATGACAAAACAGTAATTTCATAACTGTTAATTACCAAGCCTATATAATCTATTTCTAAAGATTACTTTTAAAATCTCAAATAACAAGGCAGTACAAAATAACCAGCAATAGTCCCTTTTATCTTAAAATCACATACTTTTAAAATCATGAGAACATAAGCTATGAAAGCACTACTTTTAAATGAGGTATTAAACACTTACAAGATTATCAATTTTGAGTGAGTTTTTTATTTCAGCATGTATCCTTTGAAGTCGAGAATCCATTGATGTTTCTATAAATTAAAATGTGAAACAGTAAATCGTTTTTCCAAAACCAGTGTTTCTATATAATATAAGCAAAGTACAATGGAGTACAATAGAATTATTTGGTTAAGTTTTTCAAAATATTCTTAGTAATCTGTCTACATCACTAAGATTCTTAGTAATCTGTCTACATCACTAAGAAGTTATCTGCCATTTTTAGTATTTGCTTTAAGGAAAGCAGCATTAATTGTATAAGCAAAAAAATCACCATCTTAGCTGCATTATTCTGAAATAAGCAGTCAACATCTGATAATACACTTCTCTCTTCCAGTCTTTAAACACCTGCTTCACCTTACACATTTAACAAAAAAGACAAAATCTGAAACCAGATTTGTCAAAAATGGGAAAACATCTGGCTTTGGGCAATGTTAGAAAATTTTGACAAGATAATGAGCATTAAAATTATAAACATGACTCGTTAGCCAGTTTACCTGATTATAATAAAATGCGATGTATATACAAATCCATTCGAGATTTGTAAAAAGTATATATGCAGGATTTAAGAACACAAAAAACATATTACAAAACCTATACATAAAAAATCGTCCGTATAACTTCCTTTCTATGTGTAATTTTATTCTTCTTAGAAAGTGAAATAACTAACCTCTCTTCTTCTCCACTTTCTTAACTTCCGGCTTCTTTCCTTCATCTTTATTCTGCCTATCAAATGTTAACACAGATATTTCAAAACATTGGAACTTTGTGATTGATTATAAAATGCTCATAATCCCTTATGTAAAAGTTAAAATCTTTTTCTTCACAAAGAATTGACTGTAATTCTTAGAAGTCTGCAATGCCACAGCATTAGTATTAATTACTATAAATATAAGCAAAACTCAAAACTTGTAAAACCATGCTAAAATAAGTAGTCTAATAATCTCATTTTTTCAGTGGCATCACATTTAAATTTCATGTTGAAATTTTTCCCCAAGAATAAATAGTGTGTTGTCATAAGACATATCAGTCAGTGGACAAATAGGCCATAGTGAGAACAGAATGCCTACCAATGTTTCACAAATTCTACATCACACTTATTTAAAAAAAATAACACTTCAAAATAGGCTGATTTAATTGTTCCCACATCTCCGAAGGGTAGATAATATAAGGGTTTGAACTTAGTTTCAACATTAAATAGGTTGTTTAAAGATAATAGTATTTATATAAAAAATGTTTCTGCCAGTATGTCAAACTTAAATGATATTCACTAACGTTTACATACCATTTCACAAATGAAAAGGTACCATGGTACTGCAGATCACAAAAATAACCATTTAAAAATGAATTCTTATTAGTATCTAATACCTTGGCTTGGAGTTTGAGCCTTATCATAAACCAAATAGACAAGAACAAAAAAAATACCTAAAAATCAGGTTTTTTTAAAAAAAACTTTATTTTAAAATTTTGGTTACAGTTTCATTTTTGTTTTCTTAACAAGGCTATGTTTAATCTCTCAGAATTAAAAAAAAAAACAAGATTCTAAAGAATTAAACAACAAAGGAATGTCAAGGGAAGGGTACACCCCATTCTCTGGGGTATAATAGCGGTATAATAGCTATTCCAGTTTAACACCTAACTTCAAAACAAAATTAACTTTTATATTTTCTAAATGAAATAATGTACAACCACCATATCTTCATCTGAGCTTATTCTAATTTTCAAACACAAGGCTTCAGTTTAAGCTTTAAAAAAAAACTTTTAACAAGAATGATGGCCGACCTTAGTATGTAGTGTGTACCTTACATGAAATTTTAACAATCATAACACAGTAATAATGCCATTAATGAAGTCCTCAATTTAGAATCTGGAACATTCTTCCATCAAAGGGGGGGAGGGGAAAATTCAGTCCAATGAGTCTGTCTCAAGATCTTCATCTCTTGTTTGCTCCACTTGTATTTTCTTTTCAGTAACTGGATTAATGCTTTGAGCCCAAAATGAGATATATTTTTTATTACTGTAGATTACATGTTGTTTGGCTGGGAATACAATACAATAAACTTTATTTTGCATAATGCATTTCACACAAGTGCATCTGAAATGCTTTACAGAGCAAAACTGTCCAAGTACAAAGTTTTGTAATAACAGGAGAAGGAAAGAAAACACAAATATTAGAATTTGAGAAAGTTACATTCGGAGGACATTCAAAAAGAAACTGAAACACATAAAGATAACTTTGGATTACTAAAGAAAGGTTGGGCTAGATTTACTAAGCAGTGGTTACTTTTATATCTTAATTTGGAGAGCACAATAAAGTTAAAAACAATAAACAGTCCAACAGCTTTTCAGTGAAAAGATCGAAAAGGACAGTAAGAAAAAAATATTTACAGAAATGGTCAGTCTAATGGATTAGAGGGAGTAACATTTCTGAGCTTTAAATAAGTTTTTAAATTACTCCCTCAAGCAGCTGAAACTGCTTATATATCCTCCAAACGGTGAAAGCAGTCAAACGCTACACTTGACTTTTGGCTTACAAATGTATTATATAAAATACAAAATTAAGAACTGTACTGCTTATCATTAAGTATGTCTTAGTGACCAAAAGCATGTTTGAAAATGACCTCCTCACTAAAACAAAAAAAGTTTAATCAGAATAATTCAAGATGCTTCACAAAGAAACATTTTACAGGGAACAAACTTGGAAGTGACAGTCTAAGATAACTAGGAAAACAAACGTAATAAACACATGAAGTTTAATCATCATTGCCATTGCTGTTTTCATTCCAATAAAATTATTTTATTAAAAGGGGAAAGAAATCCCCCATGGTTAAGTATATACTATTTCCAAGTATCAAAACTTAAAGAGAAATCAGCTTTGAATTTGATTTATATTGCACACATCTAATGCAAACCCTGTCAGCCTTTAGATTTACTGGCTTCTTGGGTTTCCAACTGTGCTTTTGTTCTTTTCGCTGGTCTTTTGGAGAAGGCCTGCTGGTAGTATAACAAATAAGGGTATTTCTTTCATTCTTTCTCCATTAATACTTTATCACCCCTCTTTCTGTATTTAATACTATACAAATAAATAATAGAGGATGAGGACATTTTCTACAAAGCCACTAACAGTTAAATGTTATCTGCACTTTCAGTTTAAATTAAAAATAGTTCACAAGGTGACTACCCTCAGTGAATTTCATTCTCTTACTAAGAATGGGGCCTGAAACATGATTAGCATCATATACTGAAGATTTTTTTTCCTAACACATGGGGAAAAAGTCACATCTTTAAAGGCTTTGTAAGGTCTGGAAAATGAGATTCCATTGTTTATAAAAACTTCATGCTAGCTTTAAAAAGAAATGAAAATTTAGAATAAATAAATACTTACTGCTCAGTTTCCATCTGTTCCTCTTGTTTGCGTTTTCTGTCTGCTGCTTCTTTCTCATGTTGGCCTTTCAGCATATTCCTTCTGTGAGCAGCCTGAAAGTTTCTTCCACCTTTTCTCTTCTGTTTGGAGAATTAGGATGGATTTAGTTAACTAGCAAGTCAGCAACTAGTGTTCTATGATTACAATCTTGGGAGGAGGAAAAAACAACTAGTACTAACACATGTTGCTATCTAAATTTAACGTTTCCTTGATAATATTGGGAATCAAAATTATTTTCTGCACTGCTGTAAGAGTAATGTCCTGGGCTGGCCAAGTGGCACATTAGTTAAGAGTTGGCTTGGGACCCCAGCTGTGAGCATCTGGGCCCCGGTTCAGATCCCACATGAGAGCCAGTGGCACTGCGCCGTCTACAGCTAAGATGGTGAACTACAGCTTGACCTAGAGCTGGCTTGCTGTGAGTCCCTGGCGATGGCTGCAGCCCCTGCTGCAGTGGGCTGTCGTGAACTACCGTGAGCAGCTGGCAGCTGGCAGCTGGCGTGAGCCACAGACCAATGGCCGGTGACCTATCTGCCTCACCCAGGAAGAGCGCAATGATAATACCAACATGGGCCAGTGAAGCGACGTCCTCCACAACTAGAGTGAAGAACAAAAGGACAGCAACTTGTCTGTTCCCCTCCCCCAACCCAATAAAATCTTAAAAAAAAAAAAAGTGCTGTCCTTTGCTCAAAATCATATATGTCAGGCTATTAACCTCTACACTGAGTTTGACTTCAGTACCTCTTTACTGACAAGTACACTGCTCAACCCACCCAATTTAAAATTTTTACCATCTAAAGTACTAAGTAATCACAAAAAAATAAAAGATCTACACAACCTGGGTTACAGATCTCTAAGGCTATAAACAGAAAAGGATGCAAAGCTTTAATGAAATTCCTAAACTGTGGCACTCAAAGTACCAATGATAAAATGTAACCACTAAACAGGCCTGAAGAGTGGTGAAAATTCATTGGGACAAATAAAAATCTGTACACAAATGCACCTCTTTTACATGTCTACACCTGTCACAGCCTGTTTGGGTTAATTAATCTCTACTTTCCGATCTCTTTTACATAGGTAGGGTTATTGGAAGTTTACTGTATAACATTTAAAATCCTTATCATAGTTGTGAAGAGAAATTTAGAATGTACAATAACATTTAAAGTATGCCTTTTAACAGCTAATTCAAATTTATTCAGAAAGGTAAATTCAGTTTAACTTTTAATCATGTTTATGGACTTTCACAAAGATACTGAATGTTCAGTAAGCTTAAGAACTACATATTAAACTAAACGTAGAATATTTTCTTTAATACATAAATGTTCTACCTTTTCGCCTTCTTGATCATCTTCATCTTCAGAATCAGAGGTTGATGTAACCCCCGTTTTAGCTAAATTTTTGCTTTTTGATTCAATTTCTTTCTTCCCTTCCTTTTTGTCTGGCTCTTTTCGTGGCTTATCTTCTTCCTTCTGGCCTTCTTCCTCCTTTTTAAGCTGCTTTTTAGGTTGTTTTTCCTCTTGACCCTTTTTCTTACTTTTGTCTTCTTCAGTTACCCTATTTTATAGTGCAACAATGGAAAATGAACTTTTATGTATCAATACTTGTCATTCAACCATACTCTCCCAGTCAAACCAAATACAGTAATTCCTTGGTTTGCGAGCATAATTCATTCCAGAAACAAACTATTCGTATTATAAGACATCACTCATTTACCACATTAAAATGTATTAGAAATGTTTGCTCATCTTGCAGAACACTTGCAAACCACGTTACTCGCAATCCAAGGTTTTAACCAAGTATTTTAGGTGACACTAAGCTATAATTTATTTAAGATCTCTTTAAAATATTAATGGAGTGTCTTTACTGTCCAATCATAAACAGAAAAGGACACCCCTTTAATATAAATTACAAGATACAAAAATCATAGTGGCATTGGGGTAGCAAAACTGGTTTTGTTTTCCCCCTTCCCAAATTTTTCATAATGTGACTCATTCACTGAAAAAAAATGTCAAATATTATCTTACTTGCCAAAGTACTATTTTCTTGACTCTAGGGAATACAGCAATATAGATGGGTGAAATCCCTGGACCTTATGGAGTTTATAGTCCACATATTTATAAGAATAAATTTGTTTAAAAAGTAGACAGACTGGGAAAAATACAATTGCAAAAGTGAGTTACATATGATCAAGTATGGTCATTTTAATTAGGACTCAAAGAAATATTCTTTCCAAGGTAAAAGGCTCCCAAATTAGACATGTAAAATATATGGCCAATTAAGCATAGTATCGAACAGTGCTGACCTCTCTAGCACCTCCACAGTCCCATCAGTTCTGGATTGTAGGGAAGTCACTAACACAAGTCAAACTACTGAAACTGCTCAGTAATCCTACCACTACCACTGCATGGTATTTATGCTAACTACTACAGCAAAAATAAATGAGTATTTGTTATAACAGGCTCTAGAAGAAGAATCAAATGTTGCCAATGCTAACCACATACAGTAATTACTTTTCGGATATATATATTCAACTAAACACAAAGAAATACAGCTTGAAGCTTGGACAAGCTGTTTAAAAACGTAACCTTTTACTCAAGGAATTCCACAGAAATTTTCACAAATTATACAATTACTTCAGTGGATTTGAGAGCTGGACGGTACCTCAGATCGTCTAGTCCAACCAATTGCACTTGACAAATCAGAAAATGGTGCAAAAGATCAGTAATTAGCTCAAGGTTTCAATTCCAAATCCACTGACCTTCTACCAGACAACTGCTTCCTTGAATCCTTAATAGATTTTTAAATTAGAAGAGCAAAAATTATTTTTTCTCTAAAAATTTTTTGTCATATAACTATCATTGGGTATGCTTATTTTATTTTCAGTATTATATGGGTTTTGTCCTTTTAATCAATGGAAGAAAAAGCATGAAATACAATCATTTAACTTCAGTATTTCCACAAATATACACATTTTGAAAATATCACTGAGATAGGACTAGATTTAAATATTAAAAGCATTTCTATGGCTCTTAATAGATATTGACCAATTAATTTCCTCTCTTAAAATGTGACCCCCTGTGGAAGAAGCAGATATTAAAAATACAAATACACTTTGAGCCAGCAAATCTGGTTGTAACAATGTACTCCAACCAATATATGTGCACATGTACAAAACAACAGAAAACAGTTTTTTTAAAAGGATGTATCTAAAATGGGATAGAACTTAATTATGATATAATACACAGTGGAATACCATATTCCTGTTTCTTTAAAAAAAAAGATTAAAAGGTGTATTATAAGGTCATTAGAAAAGGGATTATTATTTCAAGGTTTTTTTTGAACAGTATCAAAGCAGGGAATTCCCACAAATATAATAACTGCTTGCTACAAATAAGTCTTTCCCCAATGGTCCTCATTACCACTCTCCATGAAAGACTTCCTCATAGTGACAATTTCTCTCTTTAATAGGTCAAGTTACAATAGGAAAATAGTACTTGTAAATTCCTTTAGACTTTTCATTTATGTTAACATAAGCAAAAAAGAATGTAGATATCCCCCAAATATCTCGGTTGCTTATAACAAGTATTTCTTACTTTACATGAGGGTTATAAGATGGTTTCAGTTCTTATGGGCTTATTCCACTGTCCTGTCATTTCAGACCCACTGTACAGAAGCTGACTGACAGATGCTGTTCTCATGGTGGAGAGCAGAAGTTTCAGAAGAGCTTACTTAGACAGTTTAGCTGTGCACGCCACTGAGTTTGTGCTCAGACACAAAGCCGAGAGTAGCTACTGCCATTGCCCAGCCTACACACAGCGTGAATGAAAGATAAATACAGTAAGCTGTTGCTCTTCGGGGTTGTCCATCACCTCAGCAAAAAGCTCACAACAGAAACTGATAACAGTAACAAAAACCTAAAACATGTGACACTGGCTTTGAGGCTGGGAAACTGAACTCTAATATATTATTATACAATGGTAAAACAGTCACGTGTGATAACTCCTAAGAAACATATTCAGTGAACTTGTGGCTTTGGGTGAAGAGGTTTCAAGATAGCATCCTGGCATCTTGAGTTGGTTGTTATCAAGATAAATTTGATAGAGTACTTCAGGAAAAAGATGAGTTCAATAAAATAACTGGAAGACGGAGAAGAATTAAAAGTTCCATGCATTTCAGTGTTGAAAGTCACTTCGATCCTGTAAAAGATTTTCGAAGATTGAGGTCAAAGATCCAATCAAGGGTCAGCTGCGAGCCTTAAGAATTCAAAGTGGGCTACCTTGACCCTTCAGATGGACAAATGGTCCTAGGAAAAAAAGAGACCAAGGGGGTGGTTTCTCAGGAAGGCCTATAAACTCAAATTGCCTGTAAGTTAAGTATAAAGAGATGAGCATGTCTGAGAAAGTCTTATGAGTGACGCCCCAGCACATGGAGCTGACTAGAGTGAAACATACAGACACACACACTAACAATCAAGTATTATCATCAAAAGTGATGCCAGCCTACATCCAAATAAAGTAATGGTGATCTAAAAAGGAGCCTTGGGCCCCAACTCCTTATAATCTGAAAGCAGAGAGCTGCTCAGCTGATGAGGAGGATAATATTCTCCAGTGACCTTTTCAGATGCAACCAAGGAGATAATGAAAGAGTAGAGAACTCTCAGAGAAATTAGCCCAAGGCCACAGAGAGAACTAGATTAGGGAGATACTCTCAGGGAAAGCTGGGGGCCTAATTAAAGGAACACTCCTTATATCTAAAATAGGGAGTCTCACAGTATGTTCCCAGCATAATTGTAAGTTTCCTAAGGAACAATGCCGTATGTCTCTTAAACTTACTCTCCTTTCCAAATGGGAGTATTTATTGTGGTTCCCTATCACATACTTCCAGATCTACATGTGCATATAAAGGGGCAAGGGGAGCATATAACTTGTGTTTTCAGTTCCTTCATCTCCAGATCAAGGCTTTACATTCATCATGAAATCCTAGACTTTGTGCCTGGTGCCACAATTACATAAGACATCTAAGACACGGGATGAATGAGATTTATTGGGTATGTTTTAAAACAAAAAAACTCACCTGCATATACGTATACCTAATTTCTTCATTTCACCACAGTAGTTAAAAGCTATGTTGTAATTCTGTGCCATTGTTTTTGAGAATACCTTAAAAGTACACTTGGAAGTAAAATAAAACTGTAAATATATTTCAGTTGAAAAGTACCAACCCTCCAGTGTTCTGTAACTAACATTTCCTTTAAAAATGCTTCATTCAAAACACTGTTAATCCATTCTTAAATAACATCTTCACTTGAGTGTTCTCTAAAAAATTTTTAAACACAGAAGCTACAAAAAGTTTTGCCTTCTTTGTCTAAATATACATCCTTCTCGTGAAGTTTGTACCCAGAAAAGCCAAGAGGGGAAAAAACCTGATTATTTTGTTGATAACTAAGTAGTTATCATTCCAAAATACTTTAAAATTTAAAAATTACATTACAAAAATAATTTTAGCACTATTTTAAAATAACAGTTATTCTGGAGTAGCTAAAAGCTTCAAAAATACTTTGTAGAAAACTACCTTACCTAATTTCCCTATTACAGATTTTACCCTGTATTATCTAAATATCTTTATATTCTGATATACCAAGAAAATGTCTTAAATTAATGGAATGATAATCACATAAGATTTTTGTGATTCTCTATCAATTTTTACTTTTCAACCTAATAAAAAACTAGAACAAGTTTTCCCAAAATTTTTTAGAGATACACATGAGTAACAAATATCCTGTAAAGTAAAACTGGTAAAATGCAGAGAGATTTATATTTATTGAAAGTCAAGTCTCATTTATTGCATAACTAATTATACATTAAAAATGAACTCACATGTCACTCTCTGAAGGACAGGTCTGTTTTACCATTTTGGGTCTGCCTCTTGGTTTTGGAATCTTGACTTCTGAAGCTAACGTTCACCGGGGGGGGGAAAAAAAAATCCATAACTACCAGCTTTCCCTTAAAGATACCAATCTCAAATATAAAGATTACAAGTGATATATAATAAGAATATTAGTTAGTGGCTTATTAGAGATACCATTATTTTAAGTTTTAAAGATAATATCCCACCTCCCCTCCATGGTTCAAATGAATAGCAGAAAATTTGCAAAGGTAGATCAACAGGATAATTTTCAATTTGTCCTTAGAATGGCTACGAGGGCTTAAAAGAACATCCATTCTTCATTCCATAATAGGAATATCACAAAATTATGACCATAGCACTTACATTCAATATTCATATACATATTACAATATCTTTGAAAATTTGTTATCAGAATTCACTGAGTTTTCTAACATCATTAATTTGATCCATTACAATATTAAATTTCAAAATAAAAATTATATAAACAAATTCTCAGGTGGCTTTTTCCCCCTTTGTGGGTAGTACTCATTTTAACCCTTCTCAGTAAGAATCCTATTATGAAGCAGAAAATAATATGCTATTTTGGTTAATTTTGTTTTACTTTATATTAGAAGCAGATCCTTGCAAACTATTTCCAGTTTGACAAATTTAAAAACACTTTAAATGGGCAATGCTGATGATAACTGCATCTTGTAAAGGTCCTAAACAAAGAATGCAATAATTTTTTTTTTCTTTTTTTTTTTTTTAGCTGAGCCATCCTGCTACCTATTGGCAGCTCAGCGGCTGCTCAGCTCGGGCTGGACTCGAACCGCTGTTGCTCAGAGCTCAAACTCTTGAGCGAGCTCTTAACCAACTGAGCCACTCTGCCGGCCCTAAGAATGCAATAATTTTAAATATTAATACTTTAATTACTCAAATGCTGTTTCTTTTGCTTTCATTATAACTCCATTTGGAAAGCTTATGCTTTCTCAATTGAGAGGATAAACTCATCATTCACATAATTTAAACCTCACCCCAGCCTCATTTGCCACTATTAAGGTAAAATAGGGATAAAACAGAAAATGAAAAGTCCCAAGCAATTATTTCAAATTTAAATATTTCATCACATAGCAAAGACCAAGTTTGTCTACTTTGAAATTTGTATATTATACATTACCAATTGCCTATCCAACAAAGTATCTGAGACAACACTTAAATGGATTGGAATACTGATCATAAGCCAGAGATTTAAACATCAATAATCCTACCTGCAGGTCGTCCTCTTTTAGGACTCACTTTTACATTAACAGATGCTGCTGCTGTTGTCACTACTCCTGCCTCCTCGGTTTCTACTTGCTTTTCTGCCTGAATCACAAAAATTTGATTATTTAGTAAATGGTTAAGAAAAAAGGTCACTGGTGAAAATATGTCATTCTAAAATAAATTCAAGTATAAGCATGATTTCTATGATCTTTATCATTTTTCAACAGTCAACTCATCAAAGTAACATCCTCAAATTTAGCTTACAATTCTAGTTAACAATTCTAAGAAACAAACAAAACTTCACTCTTTAGATAATTCTTTTTAACATAAACCTAAAAAAGAGGTAATATTCTCGATGTAAATGGTGACCAACCAAAGTACAAAGTATAATGTCATTACATTGTAACTCACATTTCTCATAAATGTTTTTTGTTTAAGATTTTTATTGGGGAATTGGGGGATGGGAACAGCGCTGGGGAATTGGGGGAAGGGGACTAGACAAGTTGCTGTCCTTTTGTTCTTCAGTCTAGTTGTGGAGGATGTTGCTTCACTGGCCCAAATTGGCACCATCACTGCGCTCTTCCCGGGTGAGGCAGATCAGTCACCGGCTTCTGGATGGCCGCTCACTGCGGCTGCTGGCTACACACGGTAGCCCATGGCAACCCACTGCAGCAGTGCTGCAGTCTATGCCTTCGGCGGCAAATCACAGCAGCCCAGCTCCAGGTTAAGCTGTTGTTCAGCATCTTAGCTGCAGAGGGCAGTGTCACTGGCCCTCATATGTGGGATCCGAACCAGGACCCTCTGGCGTCCCAAACCAGTTCTTAACCAACGCGCCACTCGGTCGGCCCTACATGTATTTTAATTATCTAAAAATGCTAACACTTTACACTGTATACTTAGAGAACCTAAGTTAATATTCTAATATCAGAAAAGGCAAAAAATTAAACTGATATTTCTTATTTTTTTAACTTTGTTAATATGTACATGTTTTACTTTTGAACTGAGACTGAGATCTGATGTTCTTCCCTAGGAGTTATTCTTTTTTATAAAGTGGTGTTTACTACCATATACAGAATGAGAAATCCCAATGGCCCTTTGCAAACTGTAAAACCCCCAAATAAGAATCAGTTGAATTGATTCAAGTAGAACAAAAGTTAAGAATCACTCATTAGAAAGGAAATACAAACCTGATCATAATGGAAAAGGGAAGATAGAAACAGTGAAGAGAACAGAGAAGGATGGAAGGACCACTATGAAATGCTTCCCCACCCCCGATTATTTAGAATTCAGCATTAACTACGATCAACAAAAATAAAGGCAATAAAGCATGCAAAAACATGCACAATCCAATCTTATTGATAAAAAAGTTGAAAATCTCTTAATCAATAATCTGATTTGCAAACATTTAAGAGGTAAGGCCCAGTATTGGTAAGGATGTGGAGAATCATTCATATATTGATTACTTATAATCAATAAATAATCAAAAAACTGGTAACACCTTTCTGAAAGAGTATCTTTATGAATGAATACTGGCCATAAAGAACATGCATATCTGACTCAGCAATCCCACTTCCAAGAAATTATCCATTTCTTTTTTGTTAGTTTTTTTAAACATTATTTTTGCTTTTATAATTAGAATATAACAATGCGTGTTCAAAGCATTATTAAAAGCCAATATTGGGGGAGAAGGGTTGTCACTTTGAGGGGTAAAAAGTATAATTAATAATGTTGTAAATATTTTGTAGGATGGCAGATGGTCACATGTCTTGTTAGGGAGACCACTTCATGGATGGGGTAGAGGCTTGATCACTGCACTGTACACCTGAAGCTGATGTTGTATAATATTGTATGTCAGCTATAATTGTGTGTGTGTGTG
>NW_017731772.1:134817-140080 GCF_001890085.2 Hipposideros armiger | reverse complement strand
CCTCCACAACTAGACTGAAGAACAAAACGACAGCAACTTGTCTGTTCCCCTTCCCCTAATTTCCCAGTACTGTTCCCAACCCCCCAATTACCCAATAAAAAAAAAATCTTTAAAAAAAAATAAATAAATAAAAATAAAAATTATTTTAGGATCCCTTTGGTTAAAAGTATAATTACCTTTCTCTTTCTCCCTCTTCTGGCAGCTTTTGGAGTGGTCATGTCAATTGCTTTAGTCACATCCTAGGAAAAAATACAGATGAAGCTAAATAATGCCAAAACTGAAAAGAAAATTTCTTAAACTAAAAGTCACAAGCATGTTTCTCTACAAGTAACTAGGGAAATTTGTTTTGCTTCTCTGACCTTTGAAATTACAAACATTAAAAGTCTTCCTGAAGCTGTTGTTGTATAATATTGTATGTCAACTATAAGTGAATAAATATATATATATATATGGTCATGGGACGTGGAGTATAGTGTGTGAGTGGAGTCAAGGGAATTTTAATAGATACGTATGATATTGGGGGGAAGTGGAGCGGCGGATTGGGGAAGGGGAGTTGGCACCTCGAGGGGTAAAAAATATAACTATTGCACTGTGTTGTACAGCTGAAACTAATTCTAAAAAATGTGTATTCATAATAAAAAATAATTTTAAAAAATATTTAATGAACATTAAAAAAAGTCTTAATATTATCGTTATAAGGTGGAAAGCCAGTATCTTCATAAAAAAAAAGCTTTCTTCTGTCAGATCAAATATAAAAGGCACATTTGCTACTATACCAGGAAGTTTACATATTTACATTTGTGAAACCACTTTTTTACAGTAGAAAGTCCTGAATTTTAGGGTTGTGAATTTTAAGGTGGCTGGGACTTTAGAGATCATCTAACAACCATTTCATGAGGCCTAGGACTAAATGAGTCACCCCACTCACAGATAATCAAATACAGAGTTGGAAATACATCTAGGATTTTAAAAATTCAGTTCAATGCCCTTTCCAGTTTATCTACCCCACAATACCGTGCTTTAAAAATATTCCTAACAGTAACCCATTCTCCTATAGTTGGACCTCCTATTTTACACAGCAAAATAACTTCAAATAAAAACATCCATGCATCTTAAAGATGCAAAAATGATTTTCTCATTCATTACTTTACTTTATTTCTTTCTATTTTGCAATCAAATGATCAACTCATTTTACAGTTTCTTGCAACAAAATGAGTTTAGAATGCAAGAGAAAATAAACACACCTCATTGCTGGCTTTTTCTTCATGGTCAGTATCTTCCTTTGAAATGCTAGTTTCTTTGTCTTCAACTTCAACATCAGATGACGCATTTGATTGTTTAGCTGATGCCTATGAACAAATAAGTCTATTAATTTTACAAAGTAAGATTTCACCAACTTAAATTTTTTTAACCAATGAAAAATCAAGCCTGTTTGCAGGAGAATTAGAAAAGTATCCTCCTTTCTGTCCACAGGACACTTTTAATATGTACAATTTTAAAATAGTTTTAAATTTCAGCTAAAAACAAACCAAAAAAAAAAAAAAANGATTGGGGGAGGGGGTTGTCATTTTGAAGGGTAAAAAGTGTAACTATAGCACTGTGTTGTACACCTGAAACTAATTAAAAAAAAAATGTGAAGATGATTTCTAGCTTGCCAGAAATGATGAGGTTAGAATCTCACAATTATTATTTGTACAGTGGAGAATATGTTTGTGAGTGTAAACAGAAGGACCAAGAAGGAAAACTTATGTAAATTGCATTTTCATAACTCAAATAAAACAAAGAGGACAACTGTGTCCCCATTGCTTATAGCTCAAAAAAAAAACAAAACCAATAAACTCACCTGTGGTAACCCTTGAATTGTTCTCAAGGAAACTGCTCCTTAAACATTAGCTCAGGTTGTATTTCTAGAATTTTAAGTGTTTACGGACCACCTACCCCTACCCCAAGCCTGATTCAATAGCTCTGGGGGTAAGGGAGCCAAGCAGCTATGTTTTTACCAACCTCCCCAGGTACCAAAGATTGAGAACCCAAGACTGTATGACAGCTCTTTTCATTGAGCTGTTTTGAGAGTTATTGAGCTGTTAAGAGGGCAAAAGTTCCCTAAAATTCCAACCCTACATACAGTTCAAACTGATGAGCTCTTCAGTGCAAAATAAAACCTCTTCACTTACACTTTATACTTTTGTAAATAAAACAAGACATCACATAAGAATTACAGGTAGAATGGATCTTCTGAGGAGATACCAGAAGAGAACAAGTTCATCAATAACTAATACAATAAAAATATATTTACACTAATACTAAGCAAAAAACCTGCACTACCTACCATAGACACATTTTCTTGACTTATGGCAAAATCACTTAGTAAGTCAAAGCCATTCCTCATTAAAATAAAATCAAAGAATAAGAAATATTTCATCCAGAGAAAAGGCTATCATTTCAAATATACATATATTTAAATACCTTAAATGCAAACATTCGCATTGCAAACTAATTTCTTCCATATTTTACTTGATCTAACTGAAACCTCTAACCATCTGACACATTTTCTCCCCATTTATTACCCCACTTTCTAGGTCTACTCCCCTTCATGATCTTACCTAAAGCCCTACACACACACACACACACACACACACACACACACACACACACACCTCATGGGACTCATAATCTATGCGTTCTCAAGCCCTCTGCATTGTTGTTTAGCTGCACCCAGCCCACAAATCTCCAAGAGGATTACTCTAAAACTCTACCTTCCCTGCTCTATTATTCCCTGCTGCTGAGTCCTGCTGAAAACATTATACCACCATGCATTCTTTTTATGTAACCTCAGGTGGGATCTGAAAGCCACCCATGAATCCTTCACCGTGTCTTTTGTCATACCCTCTTCTCCCCTCACCAGCATGAACTTCCTGGCCTTGTACCATACATGCAGTCTTGCTTTGAACTAAGTACAGGTGAAGGGAAAGAATGAACCAGCAGCCAGCAGGAAGGAATTCCCTTCATTTCCAAGTCTCCCTAGAAATTTTTAATAGCCTCCTGCCCCTTTCCCTTTTTCCTGGTAAGTCAATGCCTTCAAATGTGCCCTCCCCTCTCCTTCCTCCAGGCATGTCCTTACATACAATAATTTGTATCTCCACATCGTCCATTTTTCCTAGATTTGCAAAGAAAAAGTGTTAACTCCTCTACTATATTTTTTCCACTTTAAATATTCTCCTTAACCATGCAAATCCCTATAGCTGCACGCTTTCTCCTTCTATTCAAAGATTTCAAAAATACAGTGTAACTTTAACATCAAACGTTTTATTCACCAACACACTTCATCAGTCCTATTGTTCTGAAAGTTTCCTGGGGAAGCCTAATTGTCATGTGTCATACCGGGACCCTCTACATCAGAGCACTCCTGACCACTCCCTCATTTTTAAACTTGTCTCCTCCCTTTCAATATCCTTAAGACTTTCTCCTTAAAGTTCATTCTCAGCAGTAATTTTATACCTTTTTTTTTTTAGCTGAACCATCCTGCCACCTGTTGGCAGCTCAGCTCGGGCAGGACTCAAACCACTGCTGCTCAGAGCTCTTAACCAATTGAGCCACTCAGCAGGCCCTTCAGCAGTAATTTTACAAAGCAACCTTTCATCTCCATTATATTCCCTCAGGATTCTCCTTTCTGCATTCTTCCCCATAAACTTCCTCCCTTGACTGCCTCATCTATTATTCTATCTTTATATCAGTAACAGCATCTTTCACTTTTACCTTTGCCCCCCCTTGGTGTCAGAACAACATATTATACATGGATCTTCAGTCTAATTTCCATAGTTGTTTCCCTTTCTCCTCCCCATGCCTCTGCTCCCAAGCCAACATCTCTTGCATTCTCAGTATCTAATCTAGTCACCCAGGCCAATGCCTTGAGTCATCCAGTCTTCTTTCCCAATCCCTTCACACCCACTTCCAATCAACTATCAGCTTTACCCCCCAAAGTGCTCTTAAATTCCCCATCTCATTTACACTAAAACAAAAACAAAAACAAAAAAAATCTGCTATAAAGTTCCTCTTGTTCTTTCCATCATGTGCTAACATCTTAGAAAGGCCTTTCATAACTTATTACCAAGTCAGTATTGTAACTCCCCACTTAAAGTCACTTGCTTTATGTATATCTCAACAGAAATGTTAAGTTCAATGAGACCTTATCTTCCTTATTCACTGCTCAATTCTCTGCCTGGGCCAGTGTAGTAAAAAGTTCTGAATGAATTAATCAGTGAACTGGTCTCACTGCCCCAAGCCAATCCCCATCATTCACACTACTTTAAAAGAGACAGCAAATTTAAAATTTTAAATTTAAAATGATTCCATGGCTTCCCATCAGCTCTCTTAAGTTCAAGCTGTACAGGATAACATTGAGGCTTTTTTGTACCCTTTTTCCCTGTTAACTTTATGGTCTGGTAATACTGAAATGCTGTACCTGAAATGAAATTTTTTCTATGTCCCTGTATATACTATTCAAATCGCCTCACATGTACTTCCCCTCCATCTGCCTGACAAAATTCTGCCTATCTTTTAAAATCTTGTTCAAGTTATCATAGCCCCTTCCACACATACCCCACAGGGGGGAAAAAAAGCCACTGTAATTATTTGTTTTCCTATTTTACTTCCTCATGAGATACTGAACTCTTAGTTTTCTTTGTATCTTTGGCATATAACAACAGTCTGAGACATAAATACGTTAGAAAAAGGTGTGATGAATAAAACTTTATAGGGAAAAAGAAACTCACATTAATTAAAACCACACAATGTATCTAGTCTAAACTATCACTTACTCTCATTTCATGCACAAGTTGTAGATAATATCAACATAATGGACAACACATATATACCACTTATTATGTTCCAGAATTTATTACCAATGTTACACGTGTTAACTCATTTAATTTCCCAACAACCTTATCAGTATGTATATCCACTTCAGAGATAAAATTAAGGCATCATTAAAAGAAATGAAAATTGGTGCATTTTACTTCCTTTACCATCCAACTTAAGGTTGAGAAAAGAAACAGATAGTTTTATTAAGGAAACATAACCTACCCTTTAAAAAATTAAAGAATTTGGAACAAAAGGCCAAGTTTAAATTAAAAGGTAAGGTTTTCTATTTTCCTAATCCACCTAAAAATTATTTTAGGGCCGGCCGAGTGGCGCGATGGTTAAGAACTCGCTTGGGATGCCAGAGGGCCCCGGTTCGGATCCCACATATGAGGGCCAGTGACAC
>NW_017731772.1:124354-132912 GCF_001890085.2 Hipposideros armiger | reverse complement strand
AAAAAAAAAAAAATAGTTTTAAATGCTAATTTTTCTTTTTATAAGAAAAGTCTATAAGGGGTTGTATTCCTACAACTGAATGTAGACAGCTGCAGAGGATAAAATAGTGAGGCTGAAAGTACAGTTACAAAAAATACTATCCTGATGCTCTAACCAACAAATATGCAACAAGATGCAATGTAGTTTAGTTTAGAATAGCATAGACCTAGACTGTATTCAACTACTGAAAGACTCTGGAGAGAAGCTTATCTATGTACTCAAGACAAACAGCCTTAGCAAAGGATATCGCAGCTTTATTTAAAGACTTTATCCAAACTTAAGTGATTCTAATTTAATAGGTACTGCGTGGGTGTCCAGTAATCATTATTAAACTTTAAAAGAATCCCCAGATGATATACATAAGGAGGTGGTCTAGATCTAAAGGCTCTAGACTTTCACAACACCAACCAAAAAGATGAATAATAACAGAGGCAACACAGTACACACTGGTAGGTGAGGGAACGCACAGATCTACGAGATCATAGCATTATATTCCAAACTGTGCCCCTTTCTAGCTGTTTATTCTGGCAAGTTTTTAAAATGGTTAAACCCATTTCCTCTTTTGCAACAAAAAAAAAGGGGGGGGGGGAGCAATGCTGATAAACCACAAAATTATATTACAACCAAAAAAAAATATTAAAATGACCCCAAATTACTTACAGCACTATAGAAATTTTATGTTTATAAACATATAAATTATGACATATAAACATATGTTTATATAAACATATAAACAGAATAAATTATGATGGCCAATTTTTTGTTTTTGAATAAGTTTGGGCATGACTGCTTTCCCCAAACTCTGGGAATGAGCCACTGGGGATGTGTCTGGGCCAGGAACACAGTAGTACATCTCATTAGTACAATCATTTATACTTTTGTTACAGACGAAAACATTGGTGGGTTTTGCGCACACAACCTACCACAAATTTCACTGTGAAATGGGAAATTCCAAGGATATGGTGAAAACTATTTGGAGATTAAGTAGGTACATAAAAACAGAGGATAAGGTGACCATGCTTGGCAATCTGGAGTATGAAAAAGATCCTGAAGGCACAACTACAGGACACAGGACTCAAGTGAAGCTATAAAATGTTAGTTTCAGGCAATAATCAATTCAATCTCTTTGGACTCCCTTTACACAGTCAAGGCACTAATGACGGGAAACCATCCATTCTTACATTCATGCAACAAATATTCAGTGACTACCTATTCTGCCCACACATGTAACAATGCCAGGACATACAACTCCTTTGTTCATGAAGCTGATAGTCTGTGGCAGGTAAGACAAGAACAGCAGCATTTACGATGTGGTATGATGAGCACTGCAACAAATAAGCTTTGCATGGTAATGAAGGCACTTAGGATCATCTAATGCAGAGCTGGAGCACCCATGAAAGATTTAAATGTTCCAGACAGAACAGCTTCTGTAAAGGTCTCAAAGATGAGAAAAAGCATGGCACATAAAGAACTGAAAAAAAAGAGTTATAAGTAGACAGTTGCAAATTTTTCAGTTTGTTGCTATCTCTTTCTTTCTTTAGGTTTACTGATACTCTTCCTAGTGTTTACTATACTACCTCAAGTCTAATATAAATAAACAAAAGCTTGGGACACATAAAAACAGAATAAAAAGAAAGTTTAAGACTAATTTTCTAGATACCAAAAACATTAAGTATAATTTTCAAAGTGCTATAAGTACTTCTGTCACATGTAATTTAACCCATGTGAGGATCATATTCTAATATAGTTTTATGGATATAGAAATTAAAATGAATAAGAAAACAAACCCTTCAAGTTATAAACTTGAATTTAAGAACAGTACATATGGCTTTAAATTCAATGATTAGTAAATAAATGCTCAATTAGAAGGAATTAAATAAGTGAGTACATATCAGTTTTCAGAAATCTGTTTAACCATGCAGGTAATATTTTTATCAATTCATCTAGATATGAAAAGTCAACGTTCAACCTCACATATAAGAACAATTTAATCCAAAACTCACAAGTCTCTTCAATCAATATTTATTTTCCTACAGCTAGAAGTGATTATTCCCCGAATACATAATACTAAACTAAATATTATGTAATATGACGCACCTGTTGACTTGAAAATTTCACTTTCGGATTGTTATCTATCTCCCATAAACCTTCATTAAAGCCTTTTCGTTTATTTGGTTTTCCGTACTTTTCCTTATTTTCTGAGTAAGGAAATATATCCTTTGGGCCTAAAAAAGCACTAAAAAAGGAGAGGGGGGAAAAATGTGAGTGCAAAGCAATCTTGAATATAAGTTATTAAATAGCTCTACTCTATCATGCAGTTATCAAAAATTCTTAATGTAAAATGCATTAAAAATCTTACACAAAAAGGGTAGACACAAATTATAATTCCAAATACTTTTAAATTCAGTCACAAGCTCCAAGATCCATAATCCTATTTTAAAAAAACCAACAAGTTGCACAATGTGAATGTACTTAATGCCACTGAACTATATATACACTTAGAAATGGTTAAAATGGTAAATTTTATTCTACTTTACAATATAAAAATGCACAAAAATGAAAAAAAAAACTGACACGATTGCATTGACCAATACATTTAAATGCACTCCAAATATAATTTTATTTCAAAGTATTGGTTACACAACTCATAAAACAGTCAAAAAGGTGCATTACTATACGTGTATGTTCTATGTATATATACAAATTTCTATAATAAAATGAATGTGTCAAAAATTTTACTTTATTCAATGAGGTAATCAGATGTTATAACTGGTTCATTTGTTCATTCATATACACACACATAAACACAACAGTCAATTCTTGTATTTGTGGTAATTATGTCTATAAAGTCATCACAAATACTGAATTAGTGACTATCACACCAATGCTCCAGGGGAAATACAACATAAGTTCCTGTGAGCCTCTAGTAACATTTTTGTCAACCAATCAATACATAACCTGTTTTATGTGTTTCTGTTCAAAGACACCTTATTTAATATATATTGGTAATTCACTAACATTGCACTCACAGCCAACAGTTTATGTAACACATACTTTCTCCATAAGAGACAGCGTGGCATTCTTGCACTTAGGAACTCTAAATATCACTTCAGCACTACATTTGAGGGTCATTATAAACAGCAAAATGACTAACAAATGCACAAACCATGACAACTCATAAGACTGCTAAAGGACTCTTGTGTACAGTATAAGAGCTGAAACAAGAAGGCAGAGCACTGCCTAGTTCAGTCTTAGCTAGGAATGTGTGCATCAAGTTACTCAAACTTTCTGACACTTTGTAGACATGACCACGAAGGCACCACAAGTATGGATTTGGGATTACAAACACACGTTAGTGAGCAGGTGAACTCACAAGTGTGGAATCCACCAGAGATTCAACTCTGTGTGTGTGTGTACACATACATACGTATTTAGGCTATTTTCTCTAGAACACACTCCTTTTATCTCCCTTTGTCAGTCAGTTCTGTAGAAATCTGTCATTTCTACAGAATTAGATACACAGTATGTACAAGTTTTTTTGCTATGATGGTTGTTATACTCGTATGTCTTCTCCAAAGAGGAAAACCAATTTACTGCTCATTTCCTCTAAAGTGTGCTATGATTTAAGATTATTAATTACTAATTCGGTATTTATCACAAATTCCTTTTCTGCTGAAATTCTTTAAGTATTGGGGACCTAATGACTATAATTAACATTCCAGTCAGAATATTTTAAAAGGTTTTAAGATCAAGTTTCAATTAAAAAGAGACTTAGAGCTCTATTTAAATTTAATCAGTGAATATAAAAGTCAGCTTTATTATTTAAATTCTATAATTGAGGAATACTCATTGTATCCATGTATTTTAATTGCACATCAATTAAGGCACACTTAAATCTTCATCGCATTTGATACAGCAATTCAGACTTTCAATAGGCATCATTCATTCCTACCCCTAGTCTCAAATGAGAAAATTTACACATTTCATTAAAACAGTAAAAAGATTCCGCCTATGTAATCAGTTCCAAATTCTAAGTAAATGACTTGAGTTAAACCTCCATCAAAAATAAAATACAGGGCCAGCTGAGTGGCTTGTTGCTTAAGAGTTGGCTTGGGAGCACAAGCTCTGAGCAGTAGGGCCACCAGTTCAGATCCCACATGGGCCAGTGACGCTGCACCCTCTACAGCTAAGACTGTGAACAGCTCAACCTGGAACTGGGCTGCCGTGAGTCGCAGGCGACAGCATAAGCTGCAGCAGGGCTTCAGTGGGCTGCCATGAGCTTCCGTGAGCCGCCGGCAGCCAGCGTGAGCTGTCATAAGTCGCCGTGAGCGGCCGTCCAATGGCCGGCGACCGATCTGTCTCAGCCAGGAAGAGCGCAATGATCACAATACCAACATAGGCCAATGAAGCGAAGTCCTTCACAACTAGACTGAAGAACAAAAGGACAGCAACTTGTCTGTTCCTCTTCCCCACTTCCCCAATGCTGTTCCCTCCCTCAATTCCCAAAAAAATCTTAAAAAATAAAAATAAAATACACTTTTAGTTAGAACAAAGCAATCTCCCCCCAAAACCCTACAAAAACAACTCATAAGGCCAAAGACTAGAGAGACAATGTCAACGGAGATTTGGAAGCTGAAAAGAAGACTGAAAAAGTTGAATATTAAGCAGCAATGTAGAAAACCAGACAGCACCCTCATTAATAGTTCAAAATCCCCAAAGGGCTGAAAATTGGTGGCATCAGGAAATTCAAGTGGAAGGTACTTTAAATACTTAATAAAATTACAGAAATATGTTTTAAATCCTCATACATGGGACATTTTTAGATTATGACTCTAAACCTAAAAGCTATTCAAAAGAAGACTGATTCTACCACGATGTTATTTATTTTTATTTTTATTTATTTATTTCAAGCTGAGCCATCCTGCCACCTGTTGGCAGCTCATCGGCTGCTCAGCTCGGGCCGGGCATTGAACCGCTGTTGCTCAGAGCTCAAACTCTTGAGCGATCTATTAACCAACTGAGCCACTCGGCCGGCCCCCACGATGTTATTTAATGTATATAAGTTTGACATGCTAAATGTACATGAATTTCTGTTTTCTCAAAACAGGCAGTCCTCACTTTGCATGACAATGAGACCATAAAAATGGGCAAGGCAATCTTAATAAACAATGAAAAAATTATGATTGTTCCATAACCTTTAAATACTGTCAAAATTTTAAACACTCTATTACTGACAGTGTGCAAGGAAATAATAGAACTAAACTTATTTAGTAGACTGTAATTTAAAATATTAGAAATATTGAGATTTGAAGTGTTTCATTTCAGTTGCACAGTACTTGCCTCCCTCTCATCAGATAACCTATGATACCAAGTGAGCGCATTTTCTGTGCCTTGACCAACTGTCCTATTTGTTTCTATAAGTCTGATCAGCTTCCAACATTTTATCCTTTGCATTACACCTTCAGTGTTGTGAAATATATTTAATGTTTTTTGTTGGCATCACTTCCTGAAGACACTTTCATGTCATGTATAGAAGGTTAAAAAAATATTCACACATGAAAAGATGCTCAATACCATTAGCTGTCAGTAAAATGTAGATTAAAACCACAATAAGATTCTACCTTAACACCCACTCGGATTAGCTATAATAAAAAAGGACAGATAAGGGCCGGCTGAGTGGCGCAATGGTTAAGAACTACCTTGGGACGCCAGAGGGCCCCGGTTCGGATCCCACATATGAGGGCCAGTGATACTGCCCTCCACAGCTAAGATGCTGGATGGCGGCTCGACCTAGAGCTGGGCTGCCGTGAGGCGACGGCATAGGCTGCAGTCCCTGTGGCAGTGGGTTGCCATGGGCTACCGTGTATACCCAGCAGCAGGCAGCCAGTGTGAGCGGCCAGCGGCAGCAGTGGGCGGCTGTCCAGAGGCCGGCGACTGATCTGCCTCGCCCGGGAGGAGCGCGATGATGGTGCCAGGTTGGGCCAGTGAAGCAAAGTCCTCCAGAGCTAGACTGGAGAACGAAACGACAGCAACTTGTCTGTTCGCCTTCCCCCAATTCCCCAATAAAAATCTTTAAAAAAAAAAGGACAGATAATAAGTCTTGGCAAAGACATGGAGAAATTAGAATCTTCACACATTGCTGACAGGAATGTAAAATAGTGTCAGCTGATTTGAAAACAGTCTGGCAATTCCTCAAAAGATTAAACACAGAATTACCATATGACCCAGGGATGCCACTCCTACAAAAATGCAAACATGTCCACACAAAAACTTGTACACAAATGTTCACAGCAGCATTATCTGTAATAGCCAAAAATAAAACAATCCAAATGTCTATCAACTAATGAATGAATAAATATGGTAGATCAATACAAGGCAATATTTGGCAATAAAAGAAATGAAGTATTATCACATGCTACAATATAGATGAGGAGCCTTAGAAACATGCTAAGTGAAAAAAGCCTGTCATTAAAGACCACATGTTGTATAGTTCCATTTACCTGAAATGCCCAAAAAAGGCAAGTGTGTTAGTGGTTGTCTAGGGCAAGACAGGAGGGAGAATTGGGGAGAAATGAGAAGTATCTGCTAATGGGTTTCTTTCTGGGGTGATGAAAATATTCTAAAATTGTGCAAATGGCTGTACTACTATCTGGATGTACTAAGATCTACTGAATTGTACACTTTAAATGAATAGTTTGGGCTATGAATTACATCTCAATAAAGCTGCTAAAATATTTTTTCAGTGAATACCATATCCTAGCAAAGAAAAAATGATCCATAATTTTACCAACTATAGATAGCCGCTATTTTTCACCACTTTTTAGTTGTGTACTCGTATATACACATTAACGTAATATTAATGTATATAATACATACTCATCCACAAATAATTTTTCAATTTAAATCATCTTCTCGGGCCGGCCAAGTGGCTCAGTTGGTTAAGAGCTCGCTCAAGAGTTTGAGCTCTGAGCAACAGCGGTTCGAGTCCAGCCCGAGCTGAGCAGCCGCTGAGCTGCCAACAGGTGGCAGGATGGCTCAGCTAAAAAAAAAATAAATAAATAATCTTCTCATGTCTACAATTACTTAGCAGCTACATTCTATTTCACTGTATGACTATCCCAAAATTAACTGGTCTACCACTGGACCATTTTCTATGTCAAGTATAAAGTATGTATCATAAAATAATGCAACTGTATAAAACACTGCACTATCGTCATACATATCTTCATAAATTCTACATAGAACAGGTGGGTCAAAGGACATGCTTAAGACTACGGAGCCACTTAATGAGACAAAAAACCATGATGGATAAAAAAAGACTCCTCCCATGTGCTCACCACAAAATAGAAACAATAATTATGGGGCATGTTGGAAGTGAAACACTATGGTATGGTGGTGCAACATGTAAATGTATCGAATTATGGTGGTAATCATATTGCAAGATATTAATGGATCAAATCAACACTTGTATCTTAAAACTTACACCATAGTATATGTAAATTACTTTTTAATAAAAATAAACAAGTAACAACACACACAGAATCCTCCTTGGAGATACAATCCCACAGGATTGGAGAACAGGGCCCAGATCAGTTTTCAGACAACCATTGCTACTCCCAAGGGCACAACCTTATGTGGCTCCGATTCATTCGTCCAAGCATTCTATTTTAAAATGACACACAAATCTCAAAGAAAATGTAACAAAAAATTAACACATCTCTAAAAAATAGGAGTCAAAATGAGAACTCTCCTTTATGTTGTTTTTAAAGGTTTTAACAACAAATAGATACACATTAATTCAAAGTAAGTTACCCGCCAAATTCCCCAGCTGAAAGGAACTTTAAGGGTTACCAAAATACTGGTTTTAAAGATTAGAAAACTGATGGCCAAAAAGATTAACTGACTCAGGCAAGGTCAGCAGCAGAGCCTCAACTCTGCATTCCTTAAAAAGGTTGCAGGGTTTCCTGTATCCACTATAATTGTCTTTGAAACACCGACTAATAAAACATCAATGCCATCTCCATACGTAGGTAATATATGGAACTCAGACTTCAAACATCAATGTCAAAGCCCTAAGAATCAAGGCTAATGTAAAATATCCTAACGAAATAGCAAATCATGAACTATGGTACTCATTTTATAATTCTGAAGCAACGTTACTCCTCCACGTGTGTCTCTTATATGGCATACTCCTAAAGGCTGTGTGTTCCTGTATATCCCAATTTTCACAGAAAAGCAGCTATTTCTCTAAATCAACTTTTTTGAGGGCTGGCCGAGTGGCACGTTGGTTAAGAGCTGGGTTGGGACGCCAGAGGACCCCATTTTGGACCTCACATATAACGGCCAGTGACACTGCCCTCTACAGCTAAGATGCTGAACAACAGCTCAACCTGGAGATGGGCTGCCGTGAGTTGTTGGTGACGGCGTGGGCAGCCAGCAGCCACTGTGAGCGGCCGGCCATCCAGAAGCCGGCAACTGATCTGCCTCGCCCGGGAAGAGCGCAATGATGGTGCCAACTT
>NW_017731772.1:100375-124342 GCF_001890085.2 Hipposideros armiger | reverse complement strand
GTGAGCGGCCGTCCAGAAGCCAGTGACTGACCTGCCTCGCCCGGGAAGAGCGCAATGATGGTGCCAACTTGGGCCAGTGAAGCAATGTCCTCCACAACTAGACTGAAGAACAAAACAACAACAACTTGTCTGTTCCCCTTCCCCTGATTCCCCAGCGCCGTTCCCATCCCCCAATTCCCCAATAAAAAAATAAATCTTAAAAAGAAAAAATAAACTTTTTTTAAAATAGTGGGTATACCCATGGGTACACATATATCCCTCACAAAAGCTCAGTTATCACACACTTAAAATTCTTCCTCTAAAGCAAACCAGAAGTCACATATAAAAAATGGGAAAGCTTCTCTTATCAGAGCTGAAGATACAAAACTCAAAACTTATTTAACTGTTGCTAAGTAATATTACCAAACAGAAAGTCCTATTTTTTTAAAAACTCCGATTCTAATTTGCTGTTTATTTTCTCCATCGTTAAATCACAAAATACGAAACATACTATTTTATAAATAGATGTTATATTTTACAACAGCATGCATTCTTATATAATAGAAAATGATTCAATAAACAATTGAATATACATCTACTATGTGCCACGAACCTGGTGGAATAGAGATGAATAAACAGCTCCTCTCATTATGTGGTATAAGGTTTATGAGAAACTATACAAATCCTACACCAACACAGGCAGCTTTGGCTACAGCACATAATTCACACAGAAAAGCTAATGCAGAATAAAATAAAATCTCACCCTATGATTTATTCCTTTATTCCCTTCTTGTGGACAGGTTATACAAAAAAACCAACCACCACCAGTACTTCCCCATTCACCTTCAGTCCTGAAACTATACATTAAGCAGGTTTTGAAACAGCCTGTCATGCATGGTTTTAAAGTTCCTAGAACTGAGAATCCAACCTCTTTGTATTAGGAAAAGTGAGAGCAGTAAGGAGATAAAAGCAGCATAAACACCCCCTTCATTTAAATTTTCTAGACTTTAGGGAAATAGATAGGCCTAGGTGAAAATATTCCCTCAATTAGCAACAACGGTGGTAAATAGCAAAACTAACTGTGTGTCAAAAGCAACTTAATAACTCTATTAGTCTTTGAAAAAATAATATGCAACATTATTTTTAGTTAATAATAGCTGACATTTATTTAGTGTTCAACACATGCCAATCACTGTTACAATTATTTTTCATGTAATATCCTATTTACACCCCAAAATTTTGAGATAAATTATTATTCCCATTTTACATATAAGGAAGAAAAGGACACAACGCTAAGCAGCCTGCAGAAGGTTATATAGCAGGTAAATGGCAGTCATGATTTAAAAAGTCTTCTGATCTAGTTGGCTTCAACATTATATAAATGTTAGTTAATAGAAAACAAATTCACAACCAACCAATAATTTTATCTAGGCATAGCGCCTTCAATCTATCACCAAATATTTATTTAACAGCTACTATGTGCCAGGCACTTAAGTAAATGACATAAAACAAGGTCCCTGCTCTCCAAGCTCTTCACTTGTGGGTGAAGGAGAAAGAAGAAAAAACTTCCATCATCATTGTTATAGAGAAAATATGCAATAAAAGGAGGTTGTGAGCTAAAATCTAAATCTTAAAAATCTGCAGGCATTTCCAAATAAAAGGAAAACAAGCAACAAGGACCTGAGACAAAATGAAGTATATTTGTATAACAGGAAAAATATATGAGGTTGGAAAGGCAGTAAGCATAGACTAGTTCAAGTAGGGTCTTATAAACAGCATTTCAGGACAAAATTTGGGAGTTTTGGTTGAGGTGATATTAATAAGGGAGCACTGACAGTTCATAGACAAGAAATGACAAGATCTGACTGGAATATCTTTATATCACTTTAACTATCTATGTATGAAGAGCAAAAGCTGAGACCAAGACAGGGTTAAAACACTATTTGCAAAAGTAGTTGTGGCATGGACTTGAGTTGTATGTAGCAGAGGAGATGGAAAAGAATGGACTGATCAGAATGCACTTTAAAGGAAAAGAACATTTGCTGGCTGACTAGATGTGGGGAGGAAGGGTAAAGATTTTTGGCTCAATAATAGCATTGGGTCCGGACCAGCCGAGTGGTGCGTTGGTTAAGAGTTGGCTTGGGACGCTAGCTCTGAGCAGCAGGGCTCCGGTTCGGATCCCACATGAGGGCCAGTGATGCTGCGCCCTCTATAGCTAAGATGATAAACAACAGCTTGACCTGGAGCTGAGCTGCCATGAGTCGCCAGCGACGGCGTGGGCTGCAGTGGGCTCCCATAAGCTACCGTGAGCAGCCGGCAGCCAGCGTGAGCTGCCGTCCAGTGGCCGGCGACCAACCTGCCTCACCCAGGAGGAACGCAATGATAGTACCAACATGGGCCAGTGAAGCAACATCCTCCACGGCTGGACTGAGGAACAAAAGGGACAGCAACTTGTCTGTTCCCCTCCAATAAAAAAAAGCAAAAAAAAAAAGCATTGGGTCCATGTCAGTCTCATTTAGTAAGAATCTGTTTTGAAGATGATAAGTTTTAACATACCTAGTATATGGTCACAGTTGGTTACCTTCATTGTCTAATATTCAAAACTTGATTACCGGGTGAATTTACTGTGACTGTCACCATGCGCTAAGAAAATCCAGATGTTTTCATAAAAAAGTTACAAAAGCGTTCTGCTCTGAATACACAATAAAAAAATCTTAATCTATAAATCAGTTATGAATAAGCAGTTTTCTAAGTTGCCGTTTTATGTTCTAACTACATCTGTTAAGTACATCTCCTTAACTACAGGCTGTTAGAATAAACTCCCATTTATGCACAATCCAAACTGAAAGGTTCAATTAACCACCTCCCAACTTTTGAGGGGGAAAATGCAAATCATCAAACATCTAGTTTCTAAAAACTAACATTAAGTACAAAAAAAGTCAAGTCACCAGACCAACAGATACAGCAGCACTGCCTTTCCAAAGATAAATGGTATACTGATGAGAACACTAAAGCACAAAACATTAAAAGTGCATTTTGAAATGAAAATGTAATGTTAGCTTAATTTTAAAGTTACATTCTAATTCCTTGGATATATTATTTCTTGAGTAGTAGTAATCGTCTTCATCAACCCCTTAAAACCGCTGTTTCGTTATTAACCCAACAAAGCTTATGAAAGTTTAGTTATTTGGTGTGTGATTTAAAATTTACAGGCACAATATAAACATCCTCATTTTTAAATGTTGGGGAAGGTATGATCATTCCTCATCTAAATTTAACTTAAGAATGAACTATGTGTTCTACAAAACGATGAGATACACACACACACACACACACACACACATATGTATGTGTGTGTGTATATATATATATATGTATGTATGTATGTATGTATATAATCTGTCCCATTTCAGAAAAATCAAATTTAAAGAATTCTGAACTTGTAAAACTGAAAAATTCTAAGGACTGTCTACTCGCATTATTCTAATACAGTAAACTTCACATGCATCAGAATCATCTAGAAGGCTCATCAAACAGATTGCTAGGCCCCAACACCTCAGTTTCTGACCAGGAGGTCAAGGGTAGGGCCTAAGAATGTGCGTGTCTAACTAAAGCTTCCAAGTGATGCTGATGCAGTTTGACCTAGCACCACACTTTGAAAACTCCTATTCCAATACACAGTACACAAATACTTCATTAAGATAGATACCTTTCCCCAATAAATTTATGGAAGTTTTTTAAATGGTAGATTATCTCATGAAATCCGAAATTCATTATTTCTCACAAAATTAAATTTTCACATATAGAATATATCTAAACCCAAATCAGAGTAATTATGGTGAAGGTCAATCCCATTTTGGACTTAAAACTGTATTTTAAAGAAAATAGTTATGTGGCAATACATGATACTATTAACATGAAATGTCCAGAATGGGCAAATCCAGGCAGGCCGTAAACTAGTGGTTGCATAGGGCTCAGAGGAGGGAATGGAGAGTGACAGCTAAAGGGTATGGAAGTAAATATACTAAAATCCACTGACTTATACACTGTAAACAAGTGAACTGTCATATAAATTACATCTCCATAAAACTGTAAAAAGAAATTATAGGAAAGGTCATATAGCAGCTAAGCAACATTAAACCAAATGTTGCCATTGTAGACTCTTAGGAATACATAATTACAATTAGAATATTAACAACTTTGTTTCTCTCAGTACCAGGTAAACAAGCTTACCTTACCAAAATTACTGCAAACTCTAAGCTTCTAGTCCAAAACTCACAGAGATTATATACTACTAGTACGGCTATTAAATTATAGGTAAGTAGGGTATTATTTTCCAAAATTGATGAGGTAGCCTGTAGAGTAATCCTATACACTTAGAAGTAATAGTTCAATACTCAGCTGCAATTCTTGAAAAATTAATGTTTCACGGGCCGGCCGAGTGGCGCGATGGTTAAGAACTGGCTTTGGACACCAGGGGGCCCCGGTTCGGATCCCACATGAGGGCCAGTGACACTGCCCTCTACAGCTAAGATGCTGAACAACAGCTCAACCTGGAGCTGGGCTACTGTGTGTAGCCAACAGCCAGCGTGAGCGGCCAGCAGCCGCAGTGAGCGGCCGTCCAGAAGCCGGAGACTGAACTGCCTCGCCCGGGAAGAGCGCAATGATGGTGCCAACTTGGGCCAGTGAAGCAACTAGACTGAAGAACAAAACAACAGCAACTTGTCTGTTCCCCTTCCCCCAATTCCCCAGCACTGTTCCCATCCCCCCAATGCCCCAATAAAAATCTTAAAAAAAAAAAAAAATTAATGTTTCACCAAATCAGGTTCTCTGCCCACATATCCACCAGGGGCAGCAGAGCAGTCACAGTGGCTCTCAAGACCATATAAATACATAGAGGGAACTATTCATATTTCTTCTTTTCATCTTTCCCACAATATACCAACCACTTAATATAACAAGCCTAAAATAAGATGCCAGGTTGTCCTTATGAAAAGTACTTCTACTAAATATGAATACTATGTGACTTGTAAAAATTTTCCTTACCATACTTTTATCCATCAGTCATTCTAGTTGCTGAGAGGCTCCTTACATGTATATCTTTCTTCTGATTAAGGAAATATCTCTTCCAATAAAAGTTAAACCTACAGTGTCTAGTTTTTCTACCCTAAAAATACATTTACAATAAAAAGGGAGACAAAGACATTTTCAGAACTTCAAAGATGATTTTAAAGTTTCCTATTGCTTTACTATTTTCCCTTCGAATTAATCTCTACTGAATTTTTATCTTATGCCCAATGACCCTGTTAACTTAACTCTGATTTGCCTTTAGAGCTAAAAGGACTTACGTCTCGTGAGTTCCAAAAAAGAAAATGGGTAGTTTGTTTGTGGGTGGTTTTACAGCTCCATCAGGAACTTCATCTACCTAAAAGAAAGATCAGAAAAATTAAAATCTTTTAAATCATACATAACTCATTATAACAGAATAAACTATGAACAAGACATCCAAAAGAAATCTGATGTCAAGTAGACCAGTTTTACAGTCCATAATCCCTTATCCCTAGCTCTGAATTCCAAGGAACTCTAAAAACCAAGATATTTCTGAAAACTCAATTGGTGGCAAAACCTGGTCTGACAGTGAAGCTATTCCATCATTTCTTTGTATCTACCTACTAGTTTTTCTACCGATGCTTCTCTGCAGAAATAGTGTGTTAGATTATCCTGTGCCCTCTCAGATCCTATCAGAAGCAAAATATATGGCCTATGTACCATCATTACCTTTCTAAAATCACCGAATTCTGAATTTTTAAACATATCTGACCCTAAGCATTTCAGATAAGGAAGTCTAAACTGTTCAAAAATCTGAAATGATATTTCTGCAGGGAGGCTATACAAATATTAGAGTAATGTAAAAGGAGACATTAGCAAAAGCTTAAGCAGTATTTCCCAGTCCGAAACACATATTCTGAAAAGATCTTGTAACTACATGGCTGAATCACATGAGGTTACCTGTTCCTTTTTATTTCTCTTTCAATCCTTCTAATTAAGTAAGGAAAAAAACATCAGGTGCTGTTATGTCTAACACATCTGTAATACTTGTTACTTTCACTTATCAATAAAGGGAAAGCAGACCTCAGAGTTAAAGCCATCAGGAAGTAGTGTCTTGCCAGGATTTAAGAACATTTTTATTTCATTCCTTATTAAACTTCATAACAATTCTTTTTCATAATTTCAAAGACATTTTAACTGAAAAATCAGGTGACTTTGTTAAGAACGGAGCAGACCATCAGAGGTCTCACTTAAATGCTCAGCATGCATTACCATGTTGAAGAAAACATCATGGGGGTGATCTGACTGGTTGGCAGTGTGAAGGTTTCAGGCATCAGGTTCAATCATTACCACCCAACACCCTTGGGGACTTTAATTTCCTCACCTATCCAATGACTATTTCACCTGTCATTTCAACTTTGTGAGAAGGTGCCAAGAATTGTGAAAATCCTTAGAGGCTTTAAGAGAAGGGATATTTTCTGTCAACCCAGTTCATATGCTTCTTAATGTTAGCAAACAGCTATAAAAGTTTGTGCAAATGTCTGGCACCTACAGAATTTAATAAATGTTAGGGAATTTTTTAAAAGTTGACCTTAAAAATGGTTAGTACTGATATAGGCTTATACGATACGTGCAAGACTTAAAAATTAATCGTTTGGGATATGTAGACATAAAATGTTAAAAATCAAAATAGGAACAATGGTTGTCATCTTCACAGCTGAGATCTTAAATACATACTCTAAACTCTCTAGAGCAAAGACTTAGAATTTATAAGATTGGAGAAAAAGAGAGGAATATAATTCTTAGACATAGGTAATATATCAAAACAAATCCAACTGATTATAAGAAATAAGGAGAAAAGGGAAGAGACAAAACATCCCATTCCAATATAAATGAACTTGTTAAATAGAGAACTTATTAAATAAAGAAGTAAAATACTCTGGCCCTTCTAAGACTACTTTATTTTGCTTTTATCAGCAGGAACTACTAGTCCTTTAACATACTGAAGCATGTGGGGAGGCTGATTTGGAAGAAAAGTAGATAATTTTAAAAACATTTTCATTTGGCTTTTAACTGCACTGTGGCACAGAAATCTGAATATAGATGTATCTCATTACCTCGGATTTTATAACACTTCAAAATAAATACGGGTATTAAAAACCATGAAAAAAGTATCTTGGAGGGGCCTTAAACCTGCCAAGTTTTCCTATGCTCTATTTAAACATGAACTAGTGTTTCAAGTGCATGATTATGTACTAAGGACTGTGGGGAATATAAAGAAATTCAGTTTATGTTTATTGCCCTCAAGACACAATTTATTCAAAGTCAAGGCATGCACATAAGAGTTAAAATAAAAGGTTATCACAAAGGCAATTAAGATTCGAGTGTCAAATATATAGGCAAGAATTATGATTAAGGGTTGTTCAAGTAAGACTCCACTAAAAAGGTATCCTTGATAGACTGGGGGGGGGCAAATTTTTCCGGGGAGACATATAAACATGAGTCTGTAAAGAGCGAGATGGGAAAAGTCAAAAAGCGCTGAACATTTTATATTTAGATAGCACTCAGCAACTTACTCTGCTTGGGTACTTGGGTAACAGGATTCTCTGTATCCAATAGGTGCATTTCCTCCAGCTAACATAATTTTAATTATCTTTAAGAAATACACTCCTCAAAGAAGAGTAAATTAGTGGAAATTACAACTTTAGAACACCACATGCTTATATTTAAGGATTTTGAGCTAACTAATTTAATGGATTTCAACATTAAGAACCACCACTACCTTAGAACCTAAGTCCTACAATAAACTAAAGAAAAGATCTTTTTCTGAAAATGGCGCTATTTAGACAGTCACAATTCCTAAATGTTACCAAAAAATCCTGAGTTCTTAATCACCTCTCTGTACAACTAGACATACACCCAAGAATCTGCGTCTACTCCTTTTACCCAAAGGAAACAAAAAGAGGTAAAACAACTTTTTCAAGGTCATAAGGCAAATTTCACCAATAAAATTGTGAAAATAAATTTTTTAGACTTTCCTTGATGTTAACTTAATGTACAATTTTCATGACTATCTAGTCCTAAATCTCTATTAAACAAGCAAACCCAGGCCTCTCAACTACAAAACATGAAAAAATACCTACAAATCCAATTTAATCACCTATCTTTACCTCTCGGACATCCAAGAGTCTGTACAGATTTCACTGACACTATGTATTGTTACTCGAAATTAGAACGTCAATGTTACATTAATTCTTAAAGAAAATCCATACTGATAATTTTCACCTACAAAGAAACATTAACTGGCGTCACATTTAGATACTTTCTATTAACAAAACCTAACCAGAGACCGTCAAAACAAACCGTAGGGAAATACCTAAGTATGCAGCAACACCTGGATTTTTACAATTACATGGAAGATTACCAGGCCAAAAAAAAACTAAAATGAAGAAAGGTCAGGCTACAAATGAGAATACAAGAAAGCGAGGGGGAGAAAGGACACGAGAGAAAAAAAAATAAGAAGAAAAGGGGTAGGATATAGGCCTCTAAGGAAGGTAGCACCGCTAAATGCGAAGGCAAAAAAAATCACTTACTCGAGCTGGCCAATGAGGATAACCTTTCATCTTGGCGAAGATGAGGTCTCCAGGTTTGAAATCGCGAGTCATGTTTCGCTAGGGGCGATGCCGGGGGTACCAAGCGCAGGGAGGAGGTGCGGGGGTCTGGACGGCAGCGGGGGGATGAAGGAAGGCGAACCGGAGCCGAGGCTCTGGGGGCGGCAGGAACCGGAGGATGCCTCGGGGTGTCCCGACGCGCCTGCGAGGGAGAGCACCGAGGGCTGTTAAAGCTAAGAAACCAGAAGGGAGGGGCCTACGGGGAAGAACGGGGGAGGGGGAGGACCACGGAGGGGAGGCCTAGAGGGGTGGGGGTGGAGAGTGAGGGGAGAGCCGCCTGCCGCTCCTCCCCCGCGAGTGCGCGGCCTCCGCGGCCCCAAAGCTACACCTCCAGGCGTCTGCAGGTCCGGGGCTCCACGGCCGGAAAGACGCCACCACCTGAGGCAGAGATGCTTCTCAGCACCCAATCCCCCTTTCTCCCGCCCCATCTTTCCTCTGGCCTTTTTCCCCGGGCTTAAGCCCCCAAAAGGGAGGGGGTATGCAGGAAAGGATGGCAAAAGGGGGCACGTTCCCCCTCCAGCCACCCACCCAGGGCCTCTCTCCCACGCAACCTGCTTCCCGATGGTCGCAGCCCCAGGCTGCCACTCGGCTCCCGGGCGGGCCGCGGCCACTTCCCCGCTACAGCCGGGAGCGAGGCCACCAAGGGGGGGCGGGGCGAGGCAACGCCGCCCGCTCACCTGCCGGGGCCGCGGGCGCTAGGGCTGCAGTGGCGGGCCAGCCGCCTTTGCCCGCGTCCACGCAGGCCACCTGCGCCACCAGCTGCCGCAGAGGCGTCTCAACCACTCGGAATAGCAGCCACTGCTGCCACTGCCGCCGCCACCGCCGCCGTAGCTGCGCTGCTCCCGCGCGGCTCCCGCTCGGCGCCCGCTAGCCCTGGGGCGGAACCAACTGCTCGGCGAGGAAAGGGATACAACGCAGCACCCGCCTAAGGTGTGTGGCTCCGAAGCGGAGCTACAGAAGACCCTAGAGCCTCCTGTTCGCTTTTTCCTACTAGTTACAGCCAGATGGAGGGAGAGGTGGATGCGAAGGAGAAAAGGGGTTGAGCAAATAGATACTCCCGCTGCAGCTCCCCCCCTGCGGTTTGCGGTGTGGTCGAGCCCGGCCCGCCCCGCTGGCGGCTCGTCGTGTGTGCATTTTGTATGTGTACTGTATGTAAAAGGCGGGGAGGGAGGAAACGATTGTTGTGGACGGGGTTTGGGGGCGGGTATCCCGGCCTCCAACCCTTGCTTGTATGTTAGGGAGAACCTGGCAGCCTAAGCTGCATGTTCTTGCATCGATTCCCGGGGTGGGGAGGCTTTAATGCTGCACTTGCGCTGTTTGCACCATCCAAAAAAGAACTGTACAAAAACACATAGATGAAATCGGAGCATGAGGCGGTTGCAGGGTGTGCAGCTTGTAGGCCTCTTACACTTAACTGAATGGGCCTTGCAGTCAACTTTTCCTTGACATTGTAATATGAGAAAGCCCATTTCTTTTCTTTTACACTTAAAACACCAAGAACTGATAAGAAAATGCAGTCCTTAACGAATGCAAAATGTGATGGGTAGAAAACAATGACAGGAAAGCATAGCCTTTTAGATAGGATGTGGGTTTTGGCCCTAAGTAAATTTTAGCTGCCACCTAAATTTGATTTCCCCAGTAGAATGGTAGCTGGTAAGTGGTAGTGTAGAAATGTTACTAAACCAAAAATGCCTTATTTGTTTAAATACTCTTCAAGGGATTTCTAAAATCATTTTAGTTTTTGGTCCTTTAGCCAAAAAAAATACGTTTTTTAATATGTTGGCAGTAATAGGCCAAACCTTCTGGTGTGAATTGATATTTTCATATTTTTATTATACCAGAACTACATCACCAGAATTGTCTAATTTTAACCATTAACATTCACCAAAGTTGCCAATGAATGTAGTAAATATGGCATTTTTAAAATTGATAAAAATTAATCTTAAATTTTGTTGCATCCTTCATTGAACTCCACCCTCACCCTCCACCCCCCAAAAAAGCACCTGTTGTTAGTCAGGCACTCTTAGGTGTTGGGCATACAACCGTGAACAACAAGCTTAAAAACTTACCATTTAAAACAGAGAATGAAAATATTTATAAAGCATAAGAATATTAAATATATAAATAGTATGTAGCTCATACTCCTTTAAATGAAGGACTCACAACTAGAAATAAATGAGGAAAAGCTTTAAGTAGGTAGACTTTGAGAAGAATTTTTTGAAACAGATACACATGCCTTTAAAAGAAAAGACATTCCCAATGCAAAATGTCCTGCAAGGAGTTCAAAAGACTCAATCCTACCTCTGCAACATGCAGAGGACTCCAAGTGGTGCAAAAAGAGAAACTGACTGGCAAGGGAGAGGGAAGGGTTGGAAAAATGTTTTGAAACTTATCCTGACTTTGATATGTCTATTTGGGAGTTTACTATAGTTGCAGAGCAAGTAAGGGGTAAAGATGACTCTTTTCAAAGTTACTGTTTGCTACTAAGCAAATGACAGTAGAAGGAGGCCGAAGATTATTGCACTCCCTACAGGACCCATTTCTGGATGAGACTGGTGACTGAAAGTCAAGGAAGAGCACAGCTAAATACACAAATAATTGTCAGGTGTTAGTCATAAATAGTGCACAGGAAAATGTGGAGCAAGATGTATTGAAGAAAATTCCCAGACACTCAGTAGGAGAGAGGAAGGCATCATCCAGCAACCATTTCTTGTGCACCTCCTTTGTTCTAAGTCCTGTAAACAGGGCTTTGTAACCTCAAGCGTGGTCCAGGGCCCAGCAACATCAGCTTCACCTGGGAGCTTGTTAGAAGAAACTCAGCCCCTCCCCAAATCTGCTAAATCAGAATCTGCATTTTAACAAGATCCCCAGGTGGTTCTTAGGCATATTCAATTTTGAGAAACAACAGATAAAAGAGGCTGCCACAGAACTATAGGAACTTAAAATCAGGTAGGGAAGACAGACATCATTGGTAAATTATAGTTAATATTGAAAGATAACTATTAGTGTTAAATGATAGTACCAACAAGGAAAGAGGGGGTGATTATTGTGATGGGAGGTCCTCAGAAAAGAAATGAGAAGTAGAGGGAAAATAGGAAAGTATTGATGTTTTAGTGTTAGGGTTTAAAAAAATGCAAAGTACAAACTTAGCTCTTGCTATCTTTAAGCTTTGGCAATTTCAATTTGATAGTCTGTAGACAATGGTTGATATCCTGTAAACAATAAGTCAGAGCAAAACAGGTGGTAGTTTAAGCCTCCAGAGAACAAAAGCCCAGGATCCCTGGGAGCAGCAGTTGCAAATGGAGGGGAGGAGTGTTGGGCTCATCAAAGCCCCTTGGAGAGCTTTTCTGCTAGTGAGAGCCTGAGCTCCTATAGCTGGTTTTGATGCACCCCTCCCCCACAGTCAGCCTTCCTAGTGGGGACGCCTGCAACAGTGTAGCAAGATAGGGATTAAAGGAGCAATGAGACAGTTGTAAAAGAATACAATTTCCAAAACAACTGAAGCAGGAGGGAAGGGGAAAGGAGATCTAAATGAATTGAGGCAGGAGTTTGACTCACATTCTCTCATTTAATCCAGGTGTTAGTATCCCCATTTTACAGATGAGAAAACAGGCTCAAAGAAGTTTAGCACATTGCCTAGAATCACAGATCCAGTCAAGCGGCCAAAGCAATGTTTCAGCTAGTCTGTTCTCCAGCCCCCACCCCACCCCCCCCTTTGTGTGATGCCACACCACCTCTAGGTGGAGCAGGGGGCCAAAAGCACAGCAAGCAGAACAGCTTATAATTAGAAAAAGATGCTGGAAGTAAAAGCAGCCCCGCACTCTTCCACCTTCTGTCTTTGGACTTGAAAGTATTCCCAGCTTCAAATTTCCTAACAACCTCCCTCTACCCCACCCCATTCCCCAGCTTGTCCCCACCACCAGCCCATACTGTTTAACTCCTTCTAGTCCTAAAAGACTCAATCCAAAAATCTCCTCTTGGAAAGACTTCTGTCATTTTATGGTGGCATAATTTCTTATCTACAATCTTACCATTTGTCTTTAAACTACTTAAAAGTAGGAACTGTCTTTGTGATTAGTTCCTGGCATTTAGCAGACACTCCAGGATATTTTTCTCAATAAATATTTGTTGAATGAATGAGAGGAAGGGGAGGTTGAAAACCCTCACAGGGAGTCCCTCATCCTTCAGGCTGAGAAAGCAGATAAGACACTTGAGGGTATTTATATTTGTTTTGACTTTGTGAATGTTTCATGTAGTTAACCCTTTACAAGCACTGACACTTTTCATTGACTACAAATACATTCATTGTAACCATTTTAATGGAAATCATTTGCAATGAGATTTCATACTTATCCCCCAACGTTAGCAATGCTAATCCTTTCCTTCACATCTTTTACGCATAATATGCATCATTCAGCACCGTAACACACCTTCAGATTATTGGTGTGAACAGCAATTATTGATTGAGCTGTTTTCTCATGTGTGATATTTTAACCTTCATGATGGGAAAGTTAACAAGAATATGGGAAGAGAAAACGCATTCATCAAAGAGCTAATTCAGTCAGAGATGTCATAAATCAGGTCTAAGCCTAGCTCCCCCGGAAATCAATAATCATTTGGAACTTTGGCCCTTATGAGGGGGAAAATTAAGATGTACTAGTTTGCGTGGCAGCAGTTAGATACACTGAGCTGGTTTACCAAGGAGGAGAGCTGTTCTCAGACACGAGGGATAATAGAAGCATTGATGAGGCTGCGTGGTCATCAGTCAGCACAGCTGGAAAGAAGCAAGGCCAGGACAAGACTTGACAGTTGACCTTTGTGTGTTGCTGGTGTCTATACTGAAGACAGCCTTGACTGTGGGCTGTTCCAGTGGAATTTTTCCCATCGCTGCACTACCTCCCTGTAACCACTTATCTGAGACACTTGGTTGGATTCTTTCCTACACCTCCACGTCCAGTCTCAGTTAAGGCTTCTCTTACCTGGTTTGTGAACTGCGTTCCTCTTTACTCTTCTGACTGGTTTTGTGTGTGTGCGCGAACCTTTTTTTCATCTTCTTCGTATTCTTTCTTGTATATTCTTTCTCATTATCCTGCTGTTGTTCTCACTTCCTGAGTTAGGCACTGGATAGGTGTGGCTTGGAAAATGCAATGATGCCTTGCTCTGGTGAAGAAGGCCTCCGAATGTAATGATTTCTTTAATTATCTTGGTGCCTTTGGTTCTTCCAGGGGCAGAGAATTGATTAGTGATTGCCAAGGGTTAGGAATTGTAAAAGCGAGGGGGGATAGGATGACTATAAAGTGGTAGCACTGTGGAGATAAGGTGATGGAGTCATTCTGTATCATGATTGTGGTAGTGATTGCAGGAATCTGCACATGTGATAAAAATGGCATGGAAATACACAAGTACAATGTACCAATGTCAATTTCCTAGTTTCATCATTGTACTATAGTTAGTTAAGATGTAACCATTGGGGAAATGGGTGAAGGGTACACAGGAATGTTATGTATTATTTTTTCAGCTTTCTGTGAGTCTATACTTATTTCAAAATAAAAATTGAAAATAATATTTATATATTGAAGAATCAAGGGAAGGAAATTGTTTAAGGCAAGGAAAATCTGCTGCGTTTATAGGTATTAGCAAGTTATTAGGAAAAAAACCCACCAGAGAAAGAGAGAGAGAGAGAGAGAGAGAGAGAGAGAGAGAGAGAGAAAGAGAGAGAGAAATACAGCATTTATAGTGTTTTCTCAAGTCTCTGTGTGTGTGTGTGTGTGCGCGTGTGTGTGTGTGTGTGTGTGTGTGTGTGTGTGTGTGTGTGTGTTAACATGTGGCCTCTACAAGGCTTTCATGTCTTCATCTGCATCACCATGACTATCTCTCTAGTGCTACCGATTTTATAGTCAGCCTATACCCCTCCACCTTACAATTCCCAACGCTTGGTAATCACTAATCATTTTCCATCCCTAAAATTTTGTCATTTCATTCCATTATATATGTAATCATATAATATGTGACCTTCTCAGATAGGCTTTTTCCACTCACCTTAACGCTTTTGAAATCCATCCAAGTTGTTCCCTGTATCAATAGTGCATTTCTTTTTATATCTGACTAGATTCCATGGTATAGATGTATACTGTTTGTTTAACCATTAACCTTTGAAGGATATTTTGGGTGTTTTTAGATTTGTGCTATTACAAATAAAACATCTATGAACATTCATGTACAATTTTTGTGTAGATATAAGTTTTCATTCCTCTGGGATACATACCCAGGAGTGCAATTACTGGGTTATATAGTAGTTGCATGCTTAGTTTTTTAAGAAACTGCAAACTGTGTTCGGAGTGGCTGTACCATTTATATTCCCACCAACAATGAATGTATGAGAGATCTAGCTTTTTTCACACGTTCACCACCATTTCACTTTTTCTTTTCACTGTTCTGATAGGTGTGATGTTAAATAACCTTTCATATGCTTATTTACTATCTGTATATCATCTTTGGTGAAATGTCTCTTGCTCATTTTCTAAATGGATTGTTTTTTTACTGTTGAGTTTTGAGCATTCTCTGCATATTTTAGATAAGAACCTTTTGACAGGTGTGAAATGTGAATATTATCTCCCAGTCTATAGCTTGTCTTGTCATCTTCTTGACATGATCTTCCACAGACTAAAAGTTTATAATCATGATGAAGTCCAATTTATTTTTCTATTCTAGATTATGTGTTTGTGTCATGTCTAAGAGTCCTTCACCAAGCCCTCGGTATCAAAGATGTTTTTTCTTCTATGTTTTCTTCTAAAAGTCTTATAGTTTAACATCTTATATTTAAATACATGATCCATTTTGAGGTGTTTTTTTTTTTAATAAGGTATGAAGTTTAGATGGAGGTTCATTTTTTTGCCTATGGATATCCAGCCCCTTTGCTGATAAAACTATCCTTATTTCACTGAATTGCTTTTTACCTGTATCAAAAATCACTTTCCTGGGCCGGCCGAGTGGCTCAGTTGGTTAAGACCTCGCTCAAGGGTTTGAGCTCTGAGCAACAGCAGTTCGAGTACGGCCCTAGCTGAGCTGCCAACAGGTGGCAGGATGGCTCAGCTAAAAAAAAAAAAAAAAAAAAAAATCACTTTCCCATGCTCCTGTGGACTTATTTCTCCATTTTGTTCAATTGATCATTGTGTCTTTCTGTCTGAGCAAAGTCTTGATTACTGAAGTACTACCACGCTGTTTTGATTGTTGAAGCTCTAATAAATTATAAAATCAAGTAGAGTGATTCCTTTCACTTTATTCTTGTTTTTCAAAATATTTTCTGGCTTTCTAGTTTCTTACTTTTCCATAAAATTTTAGAATAAGCTTGTCTATATCTGTTTCTAAAATCTTCCTGGGATTTATATATATTAATTTGGGAAGAATTGATATCTTTACTAGGTTGAGCCTTCTAATGTATGAACACAGTATGTCTCTCCACTAATTTAGAGCATCTTTAATTTCTTTCATTACCATTTTGTAGTTTTCAGCCTACAAACTTCATGTATGATTTGTTAGATCTACAACTAAGTATCTAATTTTTGAAACTATTGTAGTTTTAATTTCAATGTCCATGTGTTCATTGCTAGTATACAGAATTGATTTTTGTATGTTTATCTTGTATTTTGAGACCTTGCTGAACTCACTTAATAGTTTTAGGGATTTTGTTTGTTTGTTTGTTTGGTTGGTTTTTTAAAATAGATTTCTTGGGATTTTCTACATAAACAATCATGTTATCTGCAAATCAAAGAACACACTTCATATGATTTCAGTTATTTTATAGTTTTTGAGGATTAGTTTGTGGCCCAGGATATCTCGTAATGTTCTACAGGTGCTTGAAAAAACTCTATATTCTGCTTTTGTTGGGTGGAATATTTAATAAATGTCAATCATCTCCTGCTGGTTGATGGTACTATTGAGTTCTTCTATATTCTTCATTGTTTTTCTGTCTAGTTGTCCTAGCAATTGTTGAGAGATATGTTGCAGTCTCCAACTATAGTTGTTGTGTTATCTATTTTTTCTCTCAGTTCTATCCGTTTCTGCTTCATATATTTTGTACCACTATGTTTGGTGTCTATACATTTAAAATTGCTGTTTCTTGATGAATAGACCTTTTTATCATTATTTAATGTTTGTCTCTGGTAATCTGTTTTGCTTGGAAATCTATTTTACCTGTTTAATATAGCTATTCCTTTTTCTTTTAATACATGTTTTCGTGATATGGCTTTTTCCATCCTTTTGCTAATGTATTTTTATATTTGAAGTATGTTTCTTGTAGATAGCAACAGTTGGGTCTTTTTTTTTTTTTAAGATTTTATTGGGGAATTGGAGGAGGGGAATAGCATTGGGGAATCAGGGAAGGGGAACAGACAAGTTGCTGTCCTTTTGTTCTTCAGTCTAGTTGTGGAAGACATTGCTTCACTGGCCCGTGTAGGTATTCTCATTGCGCTCTTCCCAGGTGAGGCAGATGGGTCGCCGGCCTCTGGCCGGCCGCTCATCGTGGCTCTTGGCACCCCACATCTGCTGCCGGCTGCTCAAGCTGGCTAACAGCCATGCATGGTAGCTTATGGCAACCCCACTGCAGCTTTCACTGAAGCCTACACCATCGCCAGCGACTCACAGCAGCCCAGCTCCAGGTCGAGCTGTTGTTCACCATTTTAGCTGTAGAGGGCAGGGTCACTGGCCCTCATGTGGGATCCGAACCACGGCCCTGCTGCTCAAAGCTGGTGTCCCAAGCCAGCTCTTAACCAATGCGCCACTTGGCCAGGCCTTAATTGCTGTATTTAGACCATTTACATTAATGTAATTATTGATATGTTACGGTTTAATTCTGGAATTTGATGTTTTGGTTTTTTTCCCTTTGTTTGTTTTCTTCTTCCTACATTCCTGTATATTATTCAAACTTTTGTTAGACATCCATTTTGATTTATCCATAGAGTTTTTTAGTGTATTTGTATAAATTTTCTTGCTTTAGTTATTACATTATACATACATAACTTATCATAGCCTGCTTCCTTTGACATATTACCAGTTTGAGTAAAGTGTAGAAATCTTACCTCCCTTTAAGTTCCTTTAACCTCCACCATTTATAATATGATTATCTTAAATATTTCCCTTACAGTGACAACCACATTAGACAGGGTTATCATTTTTGCTTCAGCCATCAAACATAATTTAGAATACTAAAAGGAAGAAGTAAAGTCTATTGTATTTACCCATATTTTTACTCTTTTGACTGTTCTTCTTCCTTCCTGATGTTCCAAGTTTCCTTCTTTTGTCATGGAGATGGGGCCACAATTTTTTCCATGGAGCTTGGTTCATGTAGGGTAGTAATTGCCTAAAACTTTTTTGTCTTGCTAGGCTGCCCCTCTCCTTCTTCATTGGCTTGAGAGAGCAGACTTTTCTTGTGTTTTCTTGTGTTTGTGTCTGTTGTTATTTCCAGTTGCTGGTTTCTCCAGGACCCAATACAAGATGTGTGAGGGAAACAGAAAAGCCAGCAGGAAACTCACCACTGTGTCATTCCTTATAGGCTAACCCGGTCCATCTCTTTTTAATTAGAAAACAATGTTGCCTCCAAAGTCACACCCAGCAGACTTCTTATTTTTGTCTCAATGGACAGAATTCTGTTACATATGAGTATCCACTCCTACCTGGAAAGTATAAATGAGAAAGGGGTTGTGAATAGGAATTCAGTTAGCCAAACAATGATGTCTGCCACACATAAGCATAAATATTTATATAATCCATTTTGGTAAATCTTATGTCTCCCTAATTAGCTTGGAAGATCTTTGAGAGCAGGTATCTAATGAGAGTCATTTCATACTTCAACCAGATGATTGTCAGGGTCCGCTTAATTTCAGGTATTTCTGCTAAAAACAACAAATTCTGAAATGGGGACTTTAAGCCAAAAATAATTATTTCAGAATTTTTTAGTGAGCTCAGTTTCTCCTGAAATTGATAACTTTTTCAGTCAGGGAAGCAGAACCACTACAAGTCATGGGAGAAGAATTTCTTTCTTTTGTCTTTTTCTTTTTTATAGAAAGTAGAGCTTACACAATTGTAGTAGGAACTAGAGAAGTGAAGATCTAAAAGGTATATTGGAAGATTAGAGAGGTAGTAACTAATGAGTCATTCTGAGAGACCAAGCATGTCCAGCTGCCAAAATAGGTCTGTATTGGTAAGGCTCATGGGGAGATCTAGGAAAAGTTGTGCCTCCGTTCAGCTACGACCTCTGTGGTTCACCTGCCAGACATCTGGTGTTGGGTCTGGGGCTATTGTTGGTCAACAGGGTCAGGAGTTGGGAAGAAAAGCCAGATGTAGTGGAGGAGAATAAGGACAAGCTGGACCCTTCTGATCCTCTACCTCTGTGCCTTCCTGCATCTAACCACAGTGAACCTCAGAATAATGGCTGCTGCTTTACTGCCACCTTCCAAATCTGTCACAAATTCTTCATTTGGCCAACTCGAGTTTGGAACCCTCCAGGGAAGTGGATTTGGGGAAATGTAATCCAGCTTAATCAAGTTGACACAGAATAAACCACCATACTAAGTAAACTGTACAAGCAAAGTTTGAATCACTGGAGTAAAATGATTGTATTGCCTGGAGGGCTGAGATTATGTCTTAGTCCAAATTTGTCCTTTTTGTCCTTGCCAATAATTTGATTCTTAAATCACCTGTTGTCCTCATTGATCTTACTGTGAAAGTTAGTTTTCCTCTTGCCCTGGTACCTATCTCCTAGAGGGAAAAAGGAGTCAGTCCCTTTTTTGGATTTAGGCAATAACACCCTGCCCAGGCAGTCTTGTCTTTTGTTTTTATTGGTCTTTTTTTTTTTTCCCCCTCTTGGTTCTTATGTTTCTGTTGGCATTCTTCTCCTGTTCTCTATTCTGGGTACAATTGTATATACTCTGGTATATCCAGCTTTTCTCCTGCCTAAGCATGTTTACGTATCATTACTTCTAGCTAGTAATTTATTTTGGGGTGATGTAGTTCTCCCATTTTTGTTTTAACTAACCAATATATATTCAACTGCAGATGTTTATTGAACATCCAAGATATCATCCTAACCACCATAGGAGCTCAAAGTACAAAAATAATTCTAAAATATGAGAAGTAAAAAATACCAACATAGTAGGCCGGCCTAGTGGCGCGTTGGTTAAGTGTTGGCTTGGGACGCCAGCTCTGAGCATCTGGGCCCCGGTTAGGATTCCACATGTGGGCCAATGATGCTGTGCCCTCTACAGCTAAGATGGTGAACAACAGCTCGATCTGCAGCTGGGCTGCGGTGAGTCGCCGGGGAAGGCATAGGCTGCACTGGGGCTGGCCGGCAGTTGGTGTGCGCTTTCATGAGCTGCCGTGAGCCACCGTGAGCAGCAATCCAGTGGCCGGCGAGCCACTACCTCACCCTGGAAGAGCGCAATGATAATACCAACGTGGGCCTGTGAGGCGACGTCCTCCACAACTGGACTGATGAACAAAAAGGACAGCAACTTGTCTGTTCCCCTTCCCCGATTCCCCAACGCTGTTCTCCCCCAATTCCCCCCGCCACAAAAAAAAATCTTAAAAAAAAAAAGCCACCATAGCAACAAGTAAACAACTTTCAGAATTCAGAAAAGGGAATTGAATTTAGCCTTCCTAGGGGACCTTTATTCACCTTCTCCAATCAAGAAACATTGTATAATATTTCCAGATCTTTATAATATTGCCCTAATGTGTATGTTATGTTAGCTATGAACAGCAAAATTAGTTGTTTAGTACCTACGATTTAAGCAATATTAAACAGTATTAGAAAAAACTATATATATATATTTGTAAAGGAAAATATAAATAATTTTAAACAATATAAAAATAGAAGAGACAATGATTGTGAAAATAGAAACACAGAACTAAGAAAACTAGGCCATAATTTTATTTCCACTGACTATTCAGAAATTATTTTCCTTTTTGCAGTGTTTCAGTGACATGGACCCCTGGGGCTCAGAGTTATTTAGTGTTGCATGCATTTACTTGAGCTTGCTTTTCTCATAAAATTTGTGATTTAATGGCATGAGTAAGCAATACTTAATGGTTTTAGATCATTCTATTCATATTCAATATCATCACTGATGAATGTCAAATAATTTTTTGAGGACTATGCAGACAGAATTTTATCTTTTTAATGCAAATATACATTTCCTCTTTGTGTAAAAATTGAATACCATAAACTACTTAGACTGTAGCTTTGATTTCACACTAGTGTAGAGGAATAGAGAAGGGAAATATGACCATATTCATTATGAAGTTCAAGTGTAGATTTATACATAGCAAAGGTACGATGTCCAGCTAGCTACATGGCTGAAGAAATGGTCATAAATGTTATGCAGGAGCAATGCTGAGAAGCTGCCATGTGTTTTCTTCACAGACATTTTAGGTAAAGGGAAAATTAAGATGTAGAATTATTTCTGAAGGATGCAAAACTCAGCTGCTCAATCAGTCTAGTCTCTTCAACTTAGATGGCTCAGCCTCTCAAGTTCAATTCAGTATCTTTTTACATGTTTCTACTTTTTGCCTCCTGGTTAGGGTAGAACAAAAAGGAGGACAGAGATATACTGAATTTTTATCTTTTTTTCCTGTTCTAATTTACTATCAATATGGCACCATAAAGCTTTCAAGGAATTTTTTTTTTTCTATTTCAGGGTACCTTACAAAAGCTAAGGTAGCTGCACTAAAAGGAACACCTCTTTTTTTTTTTTTTTTTAAGTTGAGCCATCCTGCCAGCTTTTGGCAGCTCAGCGGCAGCTCAGCTCGGGCAGGGCATCAAACCGCTGTTGCTCAGAAGTCAAACTCTTTTTTTTTTTTTTTAAGATTTTTATTGGGGAATTGGGGGGATGGGAACAGTGCTGGGGAATTGGGGGAAGGGGAACAGACAAGTTGCTGTCATTTTGTTCTTCAGTCTAGTTGTGGAGGACGTTGCTTTACTGGCCCAAGTTGGCACCATCATTACACTCTTCCCAGGCGAGGCAGATCAATCGCTGGCTTCTGGACAGCTGCTCACTGCGGCTGCTGGTCGCTCACGCTGGCTGCTGGCTACATACGGTAGCCCATGGCAACCCACTGCCACAGGGGCTGCAGGCAGCCCAGCTCCAGTATGAGCTGTTTTTCAGCATCTTAGCTGTAGAGGGCAGTGTCACTGGCCCTCATATGTGGGATCCGAACCAGGCCCTCTGGTGTCCCAAGCCAGTTCTTAAACATCGCACCACTCAGCCAGCCCAGAGCTCAAACTCTTGAGCAAGCTCCTAACCAACTGAGTTACTCGGCCAGCCTGAACACCTCTTTTTTTATTGTGGTAAAATATAACATAAAATTTACCATTTTAGCCATTTTTAAGTGTATAGTTCAGTAGCATTAAGTATATTTCCATGGTTGTGCAACCATCACCACCATCCCACTCCAGAACTTTTTCCTCATCCTAAAATGAACATTTCTTGTCCTAACTTAGGAGAGTAGGGTCATTGGAATATAGAGGAAATAAGGAGAGGAAAACATAGAAAATTCTAGATGTCAGTCATGTCCCTGATGGAGAGAGAGTGAGTAGGAAAATCTTGACTGTGGTTAACAGTCTTCCTCCAGACCTCACGAAGAAATATGCACAGAGAAGCTCGGATAATGCACAATGTTCCTTGCTATGGCATACCTGTGATCCCCGCAGTATACGCTTGGATCTGTTTTGCTGAGTCGAATCTCAGATGATCTTGTAGTATTCTTCTTAATCCCTCTTGCCTCAAACCTCACAACAAACAGGCCAAATTTGGCCTTCCCTAAGCACCATGAAAACTTTCCTCTGGAGTGGAGAATATGCTCAGGAAGATACAGCCAAGAAAAAAGTGAAAAGTAAAAGGAAGCATTTCTCTTGAAAGCGTAGAGTCATTGGTCGAAGATATCTACACATTCCCTGTCTTCTTAATCTTGTGCCCCACTCTGAATTCTCCTTGGTCTTCGAGTTAGGGTAGAGGGTAAGAGGATCACACTTCGGACTTCTTGCTACACCAGCTACATTGAAGGGGATAGAATGAAACAATCCAAAGTAAGAGGATGTTCCAAGAGAAGGAAATCGCAAAATCAAAATAAAACTGAAAAGTCGAAAGGGAATAAAGCAATCAAAGAAATCTTCCCAGAAGATTCTAAAATAATTATAATACTGTAATAAATTATTGAGTACTTATGTGTTCACAAAAATTCTATGACGAAGGTGAATTTTTTCCCATTTTCTGATAAAGACACTGTGACACAGAGAAGATTAACTTTATTCAACCCATTCATTCCACTTACACTTATCTGCTTGATGAGAGGTGCTAGGGATATTAAACATATTTGATATTGGCCATTCTGGTCTCGTAATTTACAATCAAGCGGAGAAGACAAAACAAACAAAAAGGCAGACAGGTGAATGAGTAAAATAACTTCGGATTGAATCAAGTGGTATGAAGCAAACATACATACAGGAGGGTGAGTCTGTGATTAATTTGAGCAGGATAGTCAGGGATGACCTTTCTATGGAGGTGTGGTTTGTTTATACAGTGTCTTAAAGGAATAGAAAGAGCTAGTCATTCAGGGGGTGAAAGATTTCCAGGCAAGATGAATAGCATCTTCAAAGAGCTTGGAATATTCCTGAAACTGAAATAAACTCTTTTTGGCTGGAGTTTGGAGAGAGGTGTGGAAACAATGCATTAGATGACATTGAAAGACTCCAGATCATGCAGGGTCTGTAGACCACAATAAAGGCTTTAGATATCTCTCTCTCACTATTTTTTTGTGTATGCAAATATAGTAACTGTCATTAGCTCTTGGTAGTGGGGTTATAATTGATTTTTATATTTTCCTTTTTTATAACCTGTATTTCTAAATCTTCAAGAATTAACATACAGGGCTGGCCGAGTGGCACGATGGTTAAGGACTGGCTTTGGATGCCAGGGGGCCCCGGTTCGGATCCCACATATGAGGGCCAGTGACACTGCCCTCTACAGCTAAGATGCTAAACAACAGGGGGAGGGGGGTTGTTACTTTGTGAGGGTGAAAAGGGTAACTATTGCATTGTTCTGTACACCTGAAACTAACAATTAAAAAAAAAAAAAAAAGATGCTAAACAACAGCTCAACCTGGAGCTGGGCTGCCCTGAGTCACTGGGGACGGCATAGGCTGCAGCCACCGCTGCAGTGGGTTGCCATGGGCTACCGTATGTAGCCAGCAGCCAGTGTGAGCAGCCAGCAGCCGC
>NW_017731772.1:72039-99270 GCF_001890085.2 Hipposideros armiger | reverse complement strand
TCCAGAAGCCGGCGACTGATCTGCCTCGCCAGGGAAGAGCGCAATGATGGTGCCAACTTGGGCCAGTGAAGCAGTGTCCTGCACAACTAGACTGAAGAACAAAACGACAGCAACTTGTCTGTTCCCCTTCCCCTAATTCCCCAGTACTGTTCCCATCCCCCCAATTACCCAATAAAAATCTTTAAAAAAAAAAAAAAGGGCTTTCGGTGTGACCCTCAGACTCTTTGACTTTGTAAGACAGTTCTTTTTTTCTTTTTCTTTTTTTTTTAAAGATTTTAATGGGAAATGGGGGAGGGGGAAAGTGTTGGGGAATTGGGGAAGGGGACCGGCCAAGTGGTTGTTCTTCAATTCTTCAGTCTTCGTTGTGGAGGGCGCCAGTCGCCACTTGGCTTTCCATTGGCAGCTCGTAGCCGCTAAGCTCAAGGTGCTGTGTTCATTCTTAGTTGCAGGTGGGCATAGTCACCATCCCATGTGGGAGTCGAACCAGCAGCCTTGTTGTTAAGAGTGCAAGCTCTATCTTGAGTCATCTGGGCGGCAGCTCAGCTCAAGGTGCCGAGTTCAGTCTTAGTTGCGGGTGGGCGTAGCCACCATCGCATGCAGGAGTCGAACCAGGCAGCCTTGTTGTTAAGAGTACACACTCTATCCACTGAGCCATCCTAGCAGCAGCTCATGATCAAGGTGCCAAGTTCAGCCTTAGTTGTGGGTGGATGTAGCCCACCATCGAACAGGCAATCTTGTTCTTACACCAGCTGAGCCATCCTGCCACCTGTTGGCAGCTCAGCAACAGTTCAGCTCGGGCGCAGCGTCACTGGCCCATGTGGGAATTGAACCGGCTGCCCTGTTGCTCAGAGCGCGTGCTCTTAAGCCAACTCTTAACCAAGTAAGCCACTCAGCCAGCCCCTGTAGGACAGTTCTTAAGGTTAAAAAACTTTCAGGTGCTTAGACTCTTTTGAATAGCTTCTTCAAATTCTGATAAGTCTCCACTGTAGGAATCTCCTTACTCAAATTAGGATCCCCAAGCTTATGTTCCCCAGCCTCTCTTGTTCCTAGACCTGTGACCTAAGTTCCACCAAGCAGATGCATTTGCACAACCTTGGATTCAGAAGTGAGGACACAGGTGGGAAGCAGCCAACTGGCTGGCAGAATTACCCGCAGAGGCAGCACGTTTCCAAGATCAGTGGTGTTGGTAAGTGTCTTACCAGGTCAATTTGTGGTATGGTTTTAGAAGTTTCTTTCCTTCAGGGTTTGGGAGCTTTTAAATTTGTTTGTTTGTTTGTTTACTGCTTTATAACAAACTTCCTCAAAAGTTAGTGGCTTCAAACAATGACTGTGTTGCTGTATCTCATAATTCTGTGGGTCAGGAATTTGAACAGGGCACAAAGAGGATAGTTCATATCTGCTCCTTGTGTTGCCCGCTAGGCCATCCAAAATGGCTTTTTCACTTACATACATGGTGCCTCCATTAGGGTAACAAATGGCTGGAGTTTCTCAAGTCTTCATTAGTTAGTCTTGGTCCTCCACCTCTCTCTGCAGTTTATGCATCTGGTTTATCCCTCAAAGGAGCTGGGCTTCTTATAGACAGAGAGCTTCCACCGAGTACAAGAACAAATTACTCCTACTTTTCAGGTCTCTTGGAAAGCATAAAGTGAAGAGCCTTGGGTACAGAACAAGGTGATCCAAAAAAATCCTCTTCAGGGCCAGCTGAGTGGCACATTGGTTAAGAAGTGGCTTGGGACACCAGAGGTCCCCGGTTCGGATCCCACATATGAGGGCCAGTGACGCTGCCCTCTACAGCTAAGATGCTGAACAACAGCTCAACCTGGAGCTGGGTTGCCGTGAGTCGCCGGTGACGACATAGGCTGCAGCCCCTGCTGCAGTGAGTTGCCATGGGCTACCGTATGTAGCCAGCAGCCAGCGTGAGCGGCCAGCAGCCGCCATGAGCGGCCGTCCAGAAGCCAGTGACCGATGTGCCTCGCCCAGGAAGAGCGCAATGATGGTGCCAACTTGGGCCAGTGAAGCAACGTCCTCCACAACTAGACTGAAGAACAAAAAAGACAGCAACTTGTCTGTTCCCCTTCCCCCAATTCTCCAGCGCTGTTCCCATCCCCTAGTTCCCCATTAAAAATCTTAAAAAAAAAAAATCCTCTTCAATTTTTAAAGTTTTTGAACTCAAATCAAAGCACAATTTTCCTCCTTGTTGAGTTAAATTATTTAAAAACATTTTTCTGTGCAGGGATATTTGTGGGCTGATATGAACCCCTGGGTGATATTAGGGCCTATCTTGAAAGCAGACATCAATTAACCAAGATAACATATCTGCGTTCAATCTGCTGGTAGCAGTCAGTTTTTGTGCCATAAACTTAATACTAGTTGCAAGGGCCAACCAATAGTACTTTTTGGGATGGTATCCCTATAGTTGTCAAACGGTATGGTAATGTTTTGCACCACTGCATATGTGTCATTGGTATCAATAAATTTGTCATAAAAAGATAACTAGGTAGCACTAAAGTAAGAGAGCTCAGGGTTAGGTCCACTAGTGTGGCTTCCTTGCAAGATCTATAAAAGTGAAATAGCATTTGAATATACACCATCTGTGTTTAAATCCTTTCTAAGCTCTATTTCCATTGGTTGCAACAACTAGCTCCTACAAACGTTTCCTGTATATGAGTTTGTCAAGCTGCAGATTCAGAGAGCACAGTCCTCACAAGACTACCCTCATTTCAGATACCAGTCACAATTTTGGGGGTCGCCTGGGTGACTCTCACTTCTAATCAGTTGGCTACAAAATCAGGGGTTCCCATGACTACCCTCAGGTTTGATAATTTTCTAAAAAGACCCACAGAACTCAGTAAAAATGCTATACTTATGGTTACAGTTTTATTACAGCAAAAGGCTACAATTTGAGCCAGCCAAAAAAGAAGAGATGCATAGATTGAGTGAAGTCTGGGAGAATATGGAACATGAAGCTCCCATCATCCTCAGGGACTGTTACCTTCCCCGCATCAATGTGTGAAAATACTGCCCACCAGGGAAGCTCATCCGAGATTCACAGTCTAGAGTTTTTATAGAAGCTTTGGTGTGTAGCCATGATTGATTCCAGCATTGAGCATGTGTTAGAACTCAGTCTCCAGGCGTTTTCTTCCCCAGAGGTCAAGCTGATATCACTTGGCTCAAAGACCCAGTCCTCTAATCACAGGATTGGTCTTTCTGGCCTGGCCAGCCCCCATCTGAGTCACCTCATTATCATAAACTGCCAGGTGTGGTTTGAGGGGTGCACCATGAATAACAAAGACACTTCTATCATTCAGGAAATTATAATGGTTTAGGAATTATCTTCTAGGAGCTGGGAACAAAGACCAGCCAAATTATTTATTACAGTCCCCAAGTATTGTTTCTTTGGAGGGGGACATGATAGTGTTGTGGGCCAACCCAGAAGGCGCCCCCGCCCCCCACTGAAAGATTTTTAAGTTTCTTTCCTATAGAAATGTTAAGTCTCCTCCCTAGTTTCTTAGTTCCTTAGCCCTTGGCTTTGATTACTCTTCTAATCAGTTTCTGAAACCTAGACTAAAGATTGCTCCTAGACTGAATCACAGAATATCTCTCACCCACCTTGGCTTTAGATAACTCTTAAAACCTGTGACTTCCCAACATTCCCCAAGCCATCCTGGACCTAACTCTTGGGTAATCCCATCCTAGAGACTAAATAGATTTTAACATTTCCCCAGGCCAGTATACTTGTTGATTGTGAAGCCCAATGTTGTTTCCAAACCCATAGCCACCCTATACCAATAGCTTTGAGCTCTGCTTCTTAAGAAATTCATTAATAAAAATCTATTTTTCCTCATTTTGGGGCATTGGGGATACAGAGGGCATACCAGCAAGATTGCCAGTCACAATCAGAGAAGCCAATATGGCCTTACAGGGCGATCTTGGAACCCCTTCCTCTTATCTAAGATCAGGCAGGACTAGAGTTTCATTAGTCCCCTATAGGTAGGGACAGCTCTACGCCCCTGCTCAGTAGGAAGCAGATACAGAAGAAAAAGATCTCCTGTCCCTCAACTTCCCATAGAGATTTTATGGGGATCACGTCTCTCAAAGGGGAAAACAAGGCAGGCAGTTAGAGGCAGGCATTGGGTCTCTGCATTCCTGCATGTCCCACAGAATGCACTGCCCAAAAGACCTCCCCTCTCCACCCAAAACTTCTCTTTTCTTCTAATATACTATTTTTCTAAAGAGATGAGATCAATCAGGTGGTCCCACACCCAGAGAGGAACAGCCCATTCTAGAGAAAGGGGATAAAAACTCAAATCCTGGTAAGTTGGCCCTTTTGACCTCTTCTTCCTTTTTGACCCCTTCCTCCCTGTTTTTGAGCCTCGTCTTTGCACCTGGCTCACTGCAAACTCTTTGGAATGTAATTTCTTTTCTAATAATGGGCCCTGAAGCCATTCTGTACTGCTCAGGCCAACTTCTACTTCTTTGAAATGTACTATCTCTTCTAATAAACTACTTTTCCACTACTTTACTCCCGGTATTTCATTCAGTTCTTTGCTCGAGTTGCCAAGGACCTGGACTTTGCACTGAGAAGGGCCCACTCTCCAACAACAATAGGAGATTTCTGACCATTGTTACTCTCAGAAAAGTCACTTCTTGTTTGAATCGAATTATTCTTATCAACTGATTTTTTATAAGAAACTAATATAAAAGGAAAATGAATGATACCCAAAGAAAAGTGACTACAAACCCAAGAGTGGCTTGATTTTGTATTTTAGCCAAATCACAAGAAAACTGTAACCAAGCATTAGAGTTTTACGAAGGAGTAACCAGAGATGCAAAAAGCGTGATTAAGGATAAGGATCTTATAGTATCATAGTTAACTATCTAAAACCTTAAAGCAACCAAGAGGAAGGAAAACAGCTTAGAAAATAAAGAACAAAAGCATGCTGATCAAAGCATGGTAGTCTGACGCCAATCATTTAGATTTTATTTCATGAGCCCTGATGGAAGGGATCTACTTCATGCAGTCATTTGGATCTGAAAGTCTTCATGGAAGCTGCCTCCTCCTGGTTTTGTAGTTTCTGAGCATTACAGTTTCCCAGTAATTTAAGGGTGACTTAAATATCTTTACTTTTGAGAAGTGGTTCTAAGGATAAACACCCTAAAGTTTTGCTGTAGTGTTTATTGTTTATAGTCACTAATAAGGTCCTTTTCATCAAGGCTCAAGGGCTATTTTTCACTGAGGTCCCTTCCTCAAGATAAAACCTCTCAGAACATTATCAGAATAAAGGAGTAGAATTCTTTCTTGAGGTGTACCATAAAATTAATATATAAGGATGTAGTCATTGATTTTCCTAGGAATAGAAACATATTATGAACAGGAAGTTGACTCTAATGTTTTTTTATTTGTACCACAAAGTATATTATGATGGTCCCTGATTGACAAAGGCATGGGAACTTTATAACCTGGACATAAAATATTTTTGGAGACAGTTATTGTATCAGTCTTTGGACATGAACAAAAGTATATTTCTGAGATATTTCTGTCAGGGACCAGTCAGGAGACAGAAACCACATCAGTTTTTTGAACAGGGAAAATTTAATATAAAGAATTATTCACTAGTAGGAGGTAGAGATAAAAGAGGACTCAAGGGATCCAGAATAGCAGATGTGGAAAAGCAACTACTACCTGTAAGCTGAGGAAGAACAAGCAATAAAGGAACTAAAGACTAGGAGAAGAGACTTCTCATACCTACCACTCACCCAGGGTTGAGATTCAGACCTCTTCAAAGAGGACGTGCCTGCCACATCCACACAACCTGCCAAGGATGAAGAAACTTGCTAGAAGGGTTTTTTTAGAGTGGTCTGCTATTGCTGGAGATTGTGGGCAGGCTAGGTCAGTCTGTAAAAGTGGCCAGCTATCACTATGGGATGTACATGAGCTGGTCAATTCTGGATTTTTCAAACACAACAGAAATTAGAAAGTGGGAAAGCAAGAAACATCTTGTTAATTTTTTTATTGAACATATTATATATATAATACTATTTTAATACATTTTAAGGTGGCAGAAGAATATATATGTATACATATATATTTTTTATATTTCCACATCTTGTTAATCTATAGTCATTCTATATATAAAAAAAAGAGCAAGAGTAATTTGAAACTATGCTTAATGATCAATGTTTGTATTTTTTTTTTTTTTAAGATTTTATTGGGGAATCAGGGAAGGGGAACAGACAAGTTGCTATCCTTTTGTTCTTCAGTCTAGTTGTGGAGGATGTTGCTTCACTGGCCCATGTTGGTGTTATTGCGCTTTTCCCGGGTGAAGCAGTCACTCTTCGGCCATTGAATGGCTGCTCACAGCGACTCATGGCAGCTCACAAAAGCTCACACTAGGTGCTGGCCACTCACGCTGGCTGCCAGCTACTCACGGTAACTTACGGCAGCCCACTGCAGCCCCACTGCCGCCTGTGCCCTCGCCGTCGACTCACTGGCAGCCCAGCTCCAGGTTGAGCAGCTGTCCATCATCTTAGCTGTAGAGGGCGCAGCGTCACTGGCCCGCACCTGGGATTGGAATTGGGGCCCTGCTGCTCAGGGCTGGTATGCCAAGCCAGCTCTTAACCAACATACCATTCGGCCGGCCCCAGTATTTTATATTTTCAAAACAATGTTTGGGTATTCATTAGTGTAGAATCTATACAATGTTTGGGCTTGAACAGTAAATTAATAAAAGGCAACAAGGTTTGTTTTACAAGCTCTTTGGCCCTAGATCTCAGCTCTAGCTATACAGTTGTCTCTCTCAGCCCTCCTGGAGCAGGAAAAGGCACCTTGCATGGGTAGATTTATGTCCTGCATCCAAGGAGACAAGAAAGCATCAAGGCACCTTCTGGCACCAACTGCTTGTCAAGTAACTTTAATTCAATGAAATCAATATGCTATTGTGGGATATTTGGGGGTGGCCTGTCCTGGGCCCCAACACAACTAACAGTGTCTGCTACTAGTGTATGTGTTCATGTGTGTAAATATAAAAATAAATGAATAAACAAATAAATGTGTATCCTTTTAAAATATATTTATTCATGCATCAAAAATATAATACACTCCTAACAGTTTTTATATCTAGGGTGAGAAGGTAAGGCTTTGGGGAGACTCTTATTTTTCTACAGTTTCCCCAATTTCTTAAGTAACCATGTGTTATTGGAGTAAATAATAAAGATATTTGCATTTTTGAAAAAAAAATTAGAATAAATGTGAAACCACTTAGCATAGTGCTTGGCACATATTATATGTTCAATATATAATGTTATCCGGATTCAAATATTTCATATTATATATCTTAAAAATCTTAAGAGCTGGCTGAGTGGCTCAGTTGGTTAAGAGCTTGCTCAAGAGTGTGAGCCTTGAGCAACAGCGGTTCGAGTCCCGGCCTGAGCTGAGCTGCCAACAGGTGGCAGGATGACTCAGCTATAAAAAAAAAAATCTTAAAACTTTCAAAGTGCCTTCCTCTTATTATATTGATTCCCAAGTATTTTGTGTGTTCTTCTTATGCTACATGTAAATGAGAGGGAAGATTTATTGTGAGAAAGAAGGCAAGGCTGGAAAGGCAGGTAGGGACAAGACTAGGGGCCCTTGATTGATGGAGAAAAAGTTTGGGTTTTATCCAGTAAGGACAGAGGACCCATTAAAATAATTGATCGAGAGGGTAACATAATTACCCTTTACGCTTTAGCAGGATCATTTCCATTGTAGCATACAGTCTAGGGATTGAGGAACAAAGGATCAGAATTGCTGAGAGCAACAATTATGGCAAGGCCTTGCTGTTCCAAGAATTGATATCAAAGTAGCTTAATTACCAAGCACCTGGTGTTTGAACTGTCTGGGGGAGGTTACGGAAGGGTAAAAAGGATGTGGCTCATCTGGTGCCTAAGAAACCCTAAGGCTCACATGCATACAATGAGCAGATAACACTCCGCTTGTGTCAGAAGGGTACACATGTGCCCTTAGGCCTGCTTTTGTTGTTTTTCTACTTTTTGATCCTTTCCTTTCATAGTTGCCAGTTTAAAAATGCCACAGATTTTAGTTGTCAACTTGTGACAATGTTGAGAATGCACAGAATGGAGAGGTGGGTGACTTGCATCAGGCCTCAGCAAAGGTCCTGAGGACAAGTGTCTGGATATGAATCAATAAGGAAACAAATGAAGCTGTTTAGAAGTAGGCCTAGAAAGAAGACAGGCGACTTAGAGAAAAAGGAAGTAGCACATATAGATTCTTAGATGTAAGAATTCCGAACTTGAGAGAGAAGAAAGAAAGGTTTTGTTTTGTTTTTTCATTTGGGTATCTAGAGATTAGAAGTGTTATAAATAGGTGGAGGAGTAGTTTGGAGAGACTCCAGTGAGAAGTTGGGAAAGATAATTAAGCTTTAGATATATTGAACTCATGAAAATGGCACTATTCAAATGGGAGTTAAAAATTCAAAACTAGAGCTCAGTTTATAATAGTACAATGTCAGGTGGACAAAAAGAATTGAAAATCGTGCACCTAGAGTTCACACTTACCAGGGATGGATGACATCACTGACGGAGCTTAAAAGGGGAAATGTGAAGGTTGAGGGCAGAAACTGAGAAAATATCACTTTGGGGTCACTAAGGGGATAACGATTCCCTGAACAGCAGCAAAAAGGTCAGAGTTGGAGAAACTGAGTCTCACCTATGCTGGGGAGAAATCTGAGGAGGATCAGTGTCTGATTTCAGGGGCCTGGGATTTGGCAATGAAGTCATTATTGACTTTGGAAGCTGTTTTGGTGGAGTGGCGGGGATGGATTGAATAACATCCCAAAAGGATTGGCAGAAAGAAGAGAGAAGAATGAGGCGAGTATTGTGACTATTGAGGGTAAGTGGAAAGAGTTAGAGAGCATCTTTACACACAACTATTTATAAATAGTAGTAGCATGTTAGACAAACAAGTGACAACAGAGAACTGACATTGTAACTACTAGAAAAACATAGAAAACCTCCAAGTATTTTAAAACAGTCATATTTATTGTGTACTTGTTATAACTTTTCTGCTTAACTCCCTTCATTAGCTTTGTTGCTTGATATACAAAGTATGGCCTAGAAGGCCCCCTGTGTTCTGGGTTCTGCTTACTTTTTTAGTCTTGTATCTTACTCTCCCCTCCTCCCACAAGGCTGCCACAGAGCTTCTTCCAATTTTACAAACACCTCATGCTGTTTCTTTTTCTTTTTTTTCTTTCTTTGTTTTTTTGTTGGATGTGTACCTAGGACTGGAATTTCTGGGTCATAATGGATGAGTGTGTGCAATTATACTGGATAATGCCAAATAGCTTTCCAAATTGGTTGTGCCAGTTTATTTTCCACTACCACTGTATGAGAGTTTCCATGAGTATTCATTCTCACCAATACTTGATATTGTTACTTTTCACCATTCTGGTCATATTGCTTTTTGATTATAGTATATTTCTCTTGTGATTACTGAGTTAAGCACTATCTTATTTGTTTACTGATCACTTGGATAGCCTCTTGTGAAGTACCAAGTTGAAGTTTAAGAAGCACTGTTGATTTTTTGTTTGCTCATTGTATCAGAGAGGTGAGAGAGGTAGGTCAGAATCTCTCACCATAATTATGGATTTGTTATTTCTTCTTTTAGTTTTATGAATTTTACTTTTAATATTTTGAGCCCATGTTATCAGGTGCAAATGTAAGATTGTACCTGGAAAATTGAACCGTTAGCATTATGGAGTAACCTTTCTTTGTACTGATTTTTTTTTTTCTTCCTTTGAGTCTACTTTGCAGACACTAGCATTCTTTCATTAGTATTTTCAAGGAATATCTTTTTAAATCTAGGCTCATAGCTTATGCTGTTTCTTGTGCTCTTGTTTATAGCTTTCATGTCTTCAGTTTCTTCTCAGCTTGGTGAATCTATAACCATCTTCCCAGACTAAGCACTAAGTTCTCTATAAAGCCTTTTGGGGTGCTCAGGGTTGATATTAACAACCCTAATTCCCTTCTAAGTCCCACTGTATCTATATTATATATTCTGTTTTCTTCTTCTTCTAATTTTCTATTTTCTAATATTTCTATTTTCTAATATTCTGTTTTCCTATCACCTAGCGCCAAACCTTGTATGTAGTCTGTATTTGATAAATGTCGAATGGAGAAAAAAATGAAGATTTCAAGTCTGCATGTTGCACCCATTTTTCATTAAAAAAGTGTGCAGTATAGTACATTTAGCATTTATTATTATTTTTTTTTAAGTTGCAGAAAAGGACAGTTTATTAGAAGAAAAAATACATTTCAAAGAAGTAGAAACGGACCTGAACAGTAGAGAATGACTCAAGGGCCATGATTGGAAGAGAAATTACACTCTAAAGAGTTTGGAGCAGGCCGAGCAAAAGAAGCTCAAAAGGCTTTAACATTTCGTCTTGCCATACAATATTCAATTTTGTGATTTTTGTTAAAACCTAAATAAAAAATTTCATAAATATTATTTAAAACTTGTAAAGTGAAAAAAGCCCTCATCTCATTAGTCTTGTTATAAATTTCCATTTCATTTTTACATGGCAGAATGGGCTATTTTGTCTTTTCCATAAGTTCTTTCCTTTGAAAGTTATCCTTTTTCCGGCATAATTATTAGGATAGTGGGATGGGCCTCCTTTTTAAATCTAAATGACTAAATTCAAACCAATTAAAGTTTCAGTACAAGAGATTTGCTGTCAAGAGGCTGGAGTAGGTAAACACTGCCTGCATCCTTTCATGACCACCTCGAAGTTACAACTGAACTACAGAACAACCATCATTGAGAATTGCCTGAAGTCTAGCTGAACAGAAGCCATACAACTAAGGATATGTAGAAGAAGCCACATCAAGCTTGGTAAGAGGGGCAGAGATGCAGAATGGGATGGTCCCATACCCATATGTTAAAAACTGGGAGTGAGATCTCACTGAGGAGAGAAGTCCCAGCTTCACACAAGTGCTGGGGAGAGAAGTCTCCACAATTGCTGGCTGTGAAAACCAGCGGATCGTGGCTGAGTGAGGCAGAGGGCTGCTGGAGTCCCAGGCATTCCTCTTAAAGGGCCAGTGCATGGATTTACTTGCTGACAACTCATTACCTCTGAGTTCCAGCATTAGGGTAGCCAGAGACATACAGGAAGAAAATGAATTGTCTGGCTTCAGAGCAAGGACTGGAACAGGCAGCTTCCTCCCAGACAGAAGTGCTGGCAGAAGCCACTGTTTCTTTGTTGAGCCCTCCTCCCCCACAGCGCGCAGACACAGGCTGCCGCCATGTCTGAGCCTTCTTCAATCTGGCTAACAGCGTTCACTCTACCCTGGTGATTCCCTGAGACCTCTCCACACCCAACCTGTGGGCCAACCCAAGCAGCTTCCAGTGGTGTTTGCATCCAAATGGCCTGCCTTGGCTCATGCTGCAGACTTTCCTAAAATCTCTCAAACCTGAAATAAGCAGCACCTAGCCTGTGTGTGCCTGTGGCTCTTGCGAAGTAGCCCCAAGCCCGGCCCTAGCAGCAGCTGGCCTCGGTTCACAGCTTAGCTCCTCCCAGGCACTTGCAAGACCAGTGTGGGTGGAAGACATCTGTGGATCGCTTTGGGGCTCATGTCAGGTGGCCCCAAGCAGGGCACAGGTGGAGACTAAAATAGGTCTGTGGCAGGGCCCTCCCAGGAGGCCCTGGGATAGGCAAGCCTTGTGCTCAGATTCTGAGCTCGTCAGAGCACCACCTGCTAGACTTCAGGCGATTCTCAGTGCTGGTTCTCCACAGACGACACATCCAACAGGCAGACTGGGCAGGGACCAGAGTCCTGCTAAAGTGAATCCTGCTCTTCAGGGTCAGACACTGCACAACAGCTCCTCCACTCTAGTTATGGCCAATCCTCCCAACCAATCACCCTGATAGTCAATCCCTCCCACTATATGCAAACAGCAACCAAGGATCAACTACAACAGGAGGGCAGACATGACCCACACAAGGGACACACTTAGAGAACCCTGCTCAAGTGACCAGGGAGACTGTACCATTGGTCCCCATAGGACACCTACTACATAAGGCCACCCTACCACGACCAGGACACATAGCAGCTCTACATAATATGTAAAAACAAACACAGGGAAGCAGCCAAAATGAGGAGACAAAATAACATGTCCCAGGTGAAAGCACAGAACAAAGCTCCAGAAAAAGAATAAAACGAAATGGTGATGAGCAATCTACTAGACGCAGCGTTCAAAACACTGGTTATAAGGATGCTCAGTGATCTCACAGAGAACTTCAACAAAGAGATGGGAAACATAAAAATGGGGACAGAAAACATAATATAGAACCAGTCAGAATTGAAGAATATAATACAATATTTGAAATAAAGTATACATTAGAGGGAATCAACAGTAGAGTAGATGAAGCAGAGGATCGAATCAGCGATTTAGAAGATAAGGCAGCAGAAACACCGAAACACAAAAAAGATAAAACAATACTAAATAATAATGAGGATAGTTTAAGGGACCTCTAGGACAATATTAAGCATACCAATATTTGCATCATAGGGGTCCCTGAAGGAGAAATGAGAAAACAAGGAATTGAAAACCTATTTGAAAAAATAATGATGGATAACTTCCCTAACCTGGTGAAGAAAATAGATATACAAGCCCAGAAAGAGCAGAGAGTCCCAAACAAGATGAACTCAAAGAGGCCAACACCAAGACACTTCATAATAAAAATGGCAAAGTTTAAGGACAAAGACAGAATCTTAAAAGCAGCAAGAGAAAGACAATTAGTCATCTATAACAGAGCTCCCATAAGACTGTCAGAAGATTTCTCAACAGAAACTTTGCAGGCCTGAAGGGATTGGCATAAAATATTCAAAGTAATGAAAATCAAGGATTTACAACTTAGATTATTCTATCCAGCAAAGCTATCATTTAAAATTGAAGGAAAAATAAAGACCTTCCCAGACAAGTAAAAACTAAAGGAGTTCATAACCATCAAGCCACTATTACAAAGAAATGTTAAAGGGACTTCTTGAAGAAGAGGAAGAAGGAGAAGGATAAAAAATATGAATAATAATATGGCAGTAACCACATATCTATCAACAATTACTTTAAATGTAAATTGATTAAATGCTCCTATCAAAAGACATAGGGTAGTTAAATAGATAAGAAAATAAGACCCTTACATACACTGTCTACTAGAGACTGAATTCAGATTAAAAGATACACATAGACTGAAAGTAAAGGGATGAAATAAGATATTTCATGAAAATGGAAATAAAAAAAAAGGTTGGGATTTGGAGTGGCCATACTACCAGGCAAAATAGACTTTAAAACAAAAGCTATAATCAGAGACAAAGAAGGACCTAGTAATCTTGTTGTCGGAGAGTGGGCCCTTCTTGGTGCAAAGTCCAGGTCCTTGGCAACTCAAGCAAAGAATTGAACAAGATACCAGGGCAAAGTATTGAAAACTCAGTTTATTAGCAGAGACAGTACATTTCAAAGAAGTAGAAGGAGGCCTGAGCAGTAGAGAATGGCTCAAGGGCCCAGTATTAGAAGAGAAAATACATTTCAAAGACTTTGGAGAAGGCCACGCCTAAATGAGGAAAAATAGATTTTAATTAATAAAGCTGTTAGTGTTGTGGTTCAACCGAGTAGAAAAGACTTTTTTTTTTTAAAGATTTTTATTGGGGAATTGGGGGATAGGAACAGCGTTGGGGAATTGGGGGAAGGGGAACAGACAAGTTGCTGTTTTTTTGTTCTTCAGTCTAGTTGTGGAGGACATTGCTTCACTGGCCCAAGCTGGCACCATCATTACACTCTCTCCAGGACAGGCAGATCAGTTGCCGGCTCCTGGACGGCAGCTCACGCTGGCTGCTGGCTACATACGGTAACCCATGGCAACCCACTGCAGCAGGGGCTGCAGCCTATGCCGTCGCTGGCGACTCATGGCAGCCCAGCTCCAGGTTGAGCTGTTGTTCAGCATCTTAGCTGTAGAGGGCAGTGTCACTGGCCCTCATGTGTGGGGTCCGAACCGGGCCCTCTGGGGTCCCAAGCCAGCTCTTAACCAACGCGCCACTTGGCCAGCCCAGAAAAAACTCTTAACTCTTATTTCCTATAGAAATGTTAAGTCTCCTCCCTAGTTTCTTAGCTCTTGGCTTTAATTACTCTTCTAACCAGTTTGTGAATCCTAGACTAAAGATTCCCCTGTTTCTTGACTGCTTTATAAATCAGTTTCTGAATCCTAAACAACAGAAGTCTCCTACCCCAGCTTCAGATAACTACTTGAAAGCCTGTGACTTCCTAATATCCCCCAGGCCAGTAAACCTAATGATTCTTTCCAAACCCATTTTGGGCCCAGACAACTGAGGCCACCTCAATAACAGGCTTAATGGCCACAAATTTCATGAGAGCTAATAGATTTATTAATTAAAATCTATTTTTCCCCATTAGGAACCTTGGGGATACAGATGACACCCTAACAAGATTGCCATTCGCAATCAAAGAATCCAACGTGGTCTTACAGGCGGATCTCAAGACTCCTTCCTCTCATCAGAGATCAGCTAGGGTGAGAGTTCCGTGAACCCCCAATAGGCAGGGACAGCTCTACGTCCCTGACCAGCTGGAAGCAGATACAGAAGAAGAGACCTCCTGTCCCTCAACTTCCAATAGAGATTTTATGGGGATCATGTCTCTCAAAGGGGAAAACAATGTAGGCAGTTAGAGGCAGGCATTGGGTCTCTGCATTCCTGCATGTCCCACAGAATGCACCGCCCAAAGACCTCCCCTCTCCACCCAAAACTCCCAACTTTGTATTGTAATTACCTATCCCTGCGGGAAAACAAATGGGCACAAAATACTCAACTAGATCAGACCAGTCACTGGCACCTGTGCAGTACCTGTTGTCAATCACAGGAGACAATCAAGTGGTCCCACGTCCAAAGGGGAACAGCCCATTCTAGAGAAAGGGGATAAAAACTCTCAAGTCCAGAGAAGCCTCTTCCCTTTTTTTGGACTGCCTTCCTCCCATTTTGAGCCTCTTGAGCCTCGCCTTTGCACATGGCCCACTCAATTCTTTGCAACGTAATTTCTCTTCTGATAATGGGTCCTTGAACCATCCTCTTCTGCTCCGCCTACTTCTACTTCTTTGAAACCTACTATCCTAATAAACTACTTTTTCACTACTTTGCTCCGGTATCTTATTCAATTGTTTGCTCGCGTTGCCAAGGACCTGGACTTTGCGCCGATCAGCGCCCACTGTCTGACAGCATTAGTTCTTATGAAACCTGTGTCCATTCAGCCTGTCACTCAGGTGGCCTCAGTTGTCTGGGCCCAGAATGGGTTTGGCATTTAGCTTACTGGCCTGGGGGATATTAGGACATCACAGGCTTTTAAATAGCAAAGGGTAGGAGATTTCTATGAACAATCTATTGTTTGGGATTAAGAAACTGATTTACAAAGCAATCAAGAAGCAGGGGGATAGGAGAATTCTATGATACAGGCTAGGAGCAATCTTTAGTCTAGAATTCACAAACTGGTTAGAAAAGTAATCAAAGCCAAGAGCTAAGAACCTAAGGAACTAGGGAGGAGTCTTAACACTTCTATACTTAAGATTTCTACAGGAAAGAACACTTAAAAGTCTTTCAGTGGGGGAGGAGGGGTAGCTTCTTGGTTGTCCCACAACAATCTGACTCTGGGTATTTATGAAAAGAAACCCAAAACACTACTTGGAAGAGACATGTGCATTCATATGTTCATTGCAGCATTATTTACAATAGCCAAGATATGGAGGCAACATAAGCGTCAACCAGTGGATGAATGGATAAAGAAGAGTTGGTACATATATACAATGCAATAGTACTCAGTCATAAAAAAGGATGAAATCTTGTTTGCAACAACATGGATAGACCTAGAGAGTACTGTGCTGAATGGAGTGAGACAGAGAAAGACAAATGCCATATGATTTCACTTATCTGTGGAATCTAAAGAATAAGATAAAGAACAAACAAAACAGAAAAAGACTCAGATACAGAGAACATGCTGACAGTTGTTGGAAGAGGGGGCCTGGGTTGGAGGGCTGGGTGAAAAAGGTAAAGGGGATTAAGTAAGAAGTACCTATTGGTAGTTACAATATAGTCATGGGGATTTAAAGTAAAGCACAGGGAATATAGTCAATGATATGGTAATAACTATGGTGTCAGGTGGATACTAGACTAGTCAGGGTGATCACTTGGTAAGTTATATAAATGTCTAGTCACTATGCTGTACACCAGAGACTAAGATGATATTGTATGTTAACTGTAACTGAAAAATAAAATTATTAAAACACTTTTAGTACAAGAATCAGAGAGGTTTTAATCTCAATTTATATTTGTATTTATGACCGTTGGTCCTCCCAAGACAGAGAGGAAAGATGACTCCCCCCACATTTGATTTCTGGTTGATTACAATCAGTAGAGATTGATTTTTAGCATAAAAAGGCTCATTTTACATGAGATGGTGCACTGGTGAAGATAAAATCCTTAATAAAAATCCCGCCACTTTGCAATGTTCTTTGGGGAATAGGATTTCAAATACCAAGGAACAAAAGAGGATCTGGTTTTCAATCTCCCTGAGGCGGTAGCAGATTGTGAAGCAGTTACTGGGAGAAACCAAAGTATAATTATCAAGAGGAGAAAGGTGTGTGTGTGTGTGTGTGTGTGTGTGTGTGTGTGTGTGTTTTGGGGGGGGTTGCAGGGAGAGGAGGGGACTAGGAAATAAAGCACATGTTAAGGATCCAAGGATTTTTTGCGATGTACCTTGTTATGTAACATTTATAACGAAAGGCGCCTGCAACAGCATCAGCGCACTGACCCGCATTTTCCCGGCCCAGTTTACAACCACAAGCTGGGATACAATGGGGTCGGGAGGAGGGGACAAGAACCGCCATGCTGGCGGAGAGCGGTCTAAACAGCGGGAAAGCAGCTAATGGTGCAGAAGCGGAGGTCAAATTCCCCCTGGCTCTAGGCTCCAGACCACGGATCCCAAGGGAATCAGCAGAGAACAAGTTTCAAAATGCAGAATCCGGGACCGAACCTTTTAGATGCTTATTTAGTAGGTGGGGAAACGTGTTAAGAGTTTACAAATCTGCATTTTCAATCAGCTCTCTGGGGAGCCTGAGGCAGTGAGCTGCGAGCCCACACAGAGAACGCCACACTGGTCCCGGAGCGGACGCCCTCGTGCACGGTGCAGGCGCGCCTGGCGCGGGACGGCGCGCGGTCGCGAGCGCGCAGCTCCCCAGCAACGGCGCATGCGTGGGCTCGCCTTCCAGTGAAGCCGCGCAGCTACGCGGGCCCAACTCTTCCAATGCGAGCCTGGCGTTCTCCGAGTGCGTATCCGGGAGGGGCAGGCGGCGGAGGCGGGAGGAAGGGGGCGGGGCGGGGCTGGTGGCCTGCGAAAATCAGATAAGGTCTGCGAGGCGAGGCGAGTCTCCGGAAGTGGCCGTTGTAAACAACTTCTCAGTGGGGTTTGTCCCCCTCTGTACCTCTTTGGTATTTGTTCACCCTCCCTGGGTCCTAGAGTCCGTCCAGTTCCAACAGTTTTTGATCTGCCCCCGCGGTCTGCGTGGGCTTACTTCTACTTTTGAGATTTGAAGCTGCCCCTGGGGTCTTGGGTGTGCGTTTTGGACCACGGGAGCCCCCTGAGGTAACCACGGGGTGTGGGGTCTTCGAGGCAAACGACTTAGGCGCGGGGAGGTGTTGAGAGGAAGGGTATGGGGGCGCTGCAGTGATGGTTGTGGGGGACGCCGAGTGATTTTGGGGCTGTTATTGTCATCAGTGGGGACACGCCTCCACTGGTAGGGCCTCTCCGCCCACCTGGAGGAAGTTCTTGGAGCATCCTACCCAGTCACAGCTGCTGCAGCACCCAGAGAACAGGATTAGGGTCCAGGGGGCTTGGATTTGGAGGTTGTTAGGTTCACAACTCCGGACTGTTTCCTTCCCGATAATCAGTAAGCCCTTCGAGGACAAGGACCATGTCTTTTTCATTAAAAAAGCAAAAACCAAACCAAAACAAAAAAACCCCATACACTAGACACTGTATACATGTTTGATGAATGAAAAGAATGAAGGTGTGCTGGGCTGTCTTCTGTAGCTTCTAGGGCTTATTCTCCAGGACCTAAGAGCCTTATAAAAGTCAGCTGTGAGCTTTCCTGAAGCTGTAAATAAATATTTACAACTCTGCAGGGTTGAGCCTCCTTTTGACTGTTCTTTATTTTGTTATGATATTTATCCTAGAAAGATACATATTTATTCGTTTTAAGCAGATCTCAAATGATACTGCGTAAGTTTACTTGAGAAGCAATTTCAGTTGCTTTCCAGTTCTTTTGAGTACATTATAAATCGATGTTTTAGAGTTTCATAATCTTGGAGAAAGGAACCTACCCTTTTGCCACTTGTTTGAACACTTTAGTGCTTAGTAACAACAAAATGGTGGTAGAGCAGGAAATGAACATTCATTCTTTACCTTGAAGAGGAAACAAAGGCAATACAACCTGCTAAGAGGAAAGATGAAGAGAGTACTTTTAGTCTTTTCTGTATTAGTCCTGGCTTAGACGTGTACTAGGTGTCAGACCTCTGGCAAACCACCTAAGCTCCCTAGGCAATAGATTCCTTACCTGTCGGATAAGGAGGATGGACTTGGTCTTTCAAGTCTCATTTACTTGTAAGATTCTTTGATTGTCTCAGTCCCTTTGCCTTGGTCTTGTTTTGATGAATACCAAACATCCCCTTAAAGGTGAAATGTACAAGTCTGCAGATAAACACCCCAGCACAGATTGTGGTTACTATGGAAGGCAGCACTGTTATGAAAGAGGATGAACTTAAAAGAGTCAGCCAGATGTTGGTTTGAATTCTAACCCTCTCATTGAATATCTTTACACAAGTTATTCAACCTCTCCAATCCTCAGTGTTCTTATCTGTAAAATGTGCATAATAATCTCATAGCCTTGTTAGGAAGATTCAGTGAGATCAGGCATGCTTAGTGCAGTATCTGGCATGTAGTAATAATAGCAGTTTTTATCTTTTCATTCTCCCTGCCCCTCGCTTTTCCTTTGATCTGGGCAGACACACTGAGAGGTAAGTACATGACCCACTGAAGAACTCAGATGTGAGGTAGGAAAATTTGGTACTAGCAGTGGCTCCCTAATCCAAAGTTGAATTGTCTTTCTGGCTGGTACTTCCTCTCAGAATGTCCAGATCATTGGTCTCTTGACTTCAAGTGCCCTATTACCTATTTCTAAAATACTTCTTATTGAAGAATGATATACAGTAAAACCTTGGATTGCGAGTAACTTGGTTTGCGAGTGTTCCGCAAGACAAGCAAACATTTCTAATACATCTTAACTTGGTAAATAAATGAGCGATGTTTTGCAATACGAGTAGTTTGTTTCTGGAACGAATTATGCTTGCAAACCAAGGTATTACTGTAGTCGTACATAGCATCTCATCTATTTTAGGAGGAATGGTGAGAATAGTCTAACTCCAATACCAAGAAGATTAATCTATTAATATGTTAACATTAAAAGCTGATTTAAGCATTACCTTTATTCATCACTGATACAGGATGGCCTGGTTTTGGCCCAAGCCTGTGGAAGTGCCATCTGGATTGACTGAGAATCCACTGGAGGTCCGAGTTATCTTTCATTAAGACCCTGACTTGTATTGATAGTTAGTTTGGATGTTTGAGAAATCTGCAGCCGGGAGCAGAAGTGCTTCCCTGACAAGTGAAATTTCACATGCTCCCAGGCTGGGGGTCAGCCGTGTCTTCGAGGCCGATAACAAGGCACACAGCCGAGCTCTGGAGTCAGCCAATTTGGATTTGAATCCTGATTCTGTCCCTTATTAGAGGTGTGACTTTGGACAAGTGACTGACTATCTTTAAGCGCCAGTTTTCTCAGGTATAATGTGGGGTGTATATTAACAGTATCTTAGTGAAGAACAGAAAGGCTGAGAATTGCATATCATAAGAAATTTTTTTATTTAAGTAGATTTGCCAAGTTATTATTTATCTTAACTTGTGGAGTTTCATAGGGAAGTTTCAAGTAAAGCTAGGGACACATAATATGTGGGGACCTTGTAATTCTTTGACTTAGTTTCCCATTCCACTGACATTTTCATTGCCTAACTACTCTACATTCGTCATCATTCCTTGCCCTTTTTTCACTCTGTTGGAAGCAAAAGGAGATTTTGCTACATCTTCTCTGTCATATTCAATAGCATAGAAATCTATCATAGTTTAAATTCAACCACAGATCTAAGTTTGGTCCTTTGTTGATGTAGTTATCCTAAAACAGAGGTAAGCCTTTGAACTCTAGTGTTATCAAGAGCAGACATCAGAGAGAGGAAGAAAACAATAGTTTTCTAAAGGAGACTTTAGATAGGATTTTTTTAAGCGATCATGAATTAAAAAATTGAGATAATTCATGTAACCTAAAATTCACCTTTTTTTTTTTTTAAGATTTTTATTGGGGAATTGGGGGGGATGGGAACAGTGCTGGGGAATTGGAGGAAGGGGAACAGACAAGTTGCCGTCCTTTTGTTCTTCAGTCTAGTTGTGGAGGACGTTGCTTCACTGGCCCAAGGGGGCACCATCATTGCGCTCTTCCCGGGCGAGGCAGATCAGTTGCCGGCTTCTGGACGGCTGCTCACTGCGGCTGCTGGCCACTCACGCTGGCTGCTGGCTACATACGGTAGCCCATGGCAACCCACTGCAGCCGGGGCTGCAGCCTATGCCGCCGCCGGCGACTCACGGCAGCCCAGCTCCAGGTTGAGCTGTTGTTCAGCATCTTAGCTGTGGAGGGCAGTGTCACTGGCCCTCATATGTGGGATCCGAACCGGGGCCCCCTGGTGTCCAAAGCCAGCTCTTAACCAACCAACGCGCCACTCGGCCGGCCCTGATCTTCTTATTCTTATTCAGGAACCCTAGTTATCTGCATGTTGGTTATCCTTTGATTATTTTCATTTTTTTGTCACTTTCTCTTGAATTTTTTTGTCTTTTTATTCATTTTCTTATTAAAAAATTTCCCTCATTTTCATTTTCAATGTCTTTTAGTCATTTTTTTTGTCATGTTGGTTTACTCTTTATGTTCTCTCTAGTTTGATCTTCATTACTGAAATGATTTTTTTCTTTTATTTCTAATTCTTTCTGATCCTGATTTTTATTCTTTTATGTCTTATACCATTTTGTGAATGTTTTTTAGCTCATCTGAAATAGTAAGTTACAGTTTTCATTTGTTTTGTGGGCACATCTTTCTGCCATGCTTTCTATTCTGCTTCTTACTCTCTTTTTTTCTCATATTAACTGTGTGTGGGATTTGACCACACTGGTTTTCTGTTGCTTCCTTATATGGAAGATTAGTTTGTCTGAACTTGGAGAATTTGGGGCAAGGTTCAGGAAAGCTTTTCTAACTTCATAGAACCTTGTCTTGTGTTTTTTTTTGTGTGTGAGTATTAAAAACGATGGTGGCTCACTTTCTGGGATTTCCTGGCCCTGTTTTCTTCTATAGTTTGGACCGGGCCATCTCTTTACTTTGTCTTTATTTCCCTTATCCTGCCCAATTTTGATTCCATTCCCAGTAGTTTATCTCAAGTGTTGGTCCCTGTCTGGAAGGAACTTTGGGAGGTCACTTTTTTTTTTTTTTAAAGATTTTTATTGGGGAATTGGGAACAGTTTTGGGGAATTGGGGGAAGGGGAACAGACAAGTTGCTATCGTTTTGCTCTTCAATCTAGTTGTGGAGGACGTTGCTTCATTGGCCCAAGTTGGCACCATCATTGGGCTCCTCTCTGGCGAGGCAGATCAGTTGCCGGCTTCTGGACAGCCGCTCACCGCGGCTGCTGGCCGCTCATGCTGGCTGCCGGCTACACACGGTAGCCCATGGCAACCCAGTGCCACAGGGACTGCAGCCTACGCCATCGCCGGCGACTCAAGGCAGCCCAGCTCCAGGTTGGGCTGTTGTTCAGCATCTCAGCTATAGAGGGCAGCATCACTGGCCCTCATATGTGGGATCTGAACCGGGGCCCTCTGGCGTCCCAAGCCAGTTCTTAACCATCGCGCCACTCGGCCGGCCCTGGGAGGTCACTTTTGAAAGTTCACAAGGCAGACCCTAGCAATGCTTTTAAGACTCTCTTGTCATATGCCTATTTCATGTGCCAACTTTTGGAATGGGCTCACTTCTCCCCCTTTCATCTGCTGCTCTCACATTGGCCTGCAGTGCTTTCCATGAAATGTCTGTTGGCTCTTTGGGGGTTCTTTCATGTGCAGTGTTCTTATTTTCCTCTGCTTTCTCCTCTATTGACACCTCTATTCCTGTGCAGGTTTTGTGGCTGTTGGTGGTTTGCCCTTACTCATTTGTATTTTGTGATTCCTTTTGTTGTAATTATTGCCCTTGGTTATCTAGTTTCTCTATCTAGTTACCTTAGATAAGATTTATATACACTCCCTCTTTTCAATTAATAAGGAAATTAACCTATAGAAAAGCAAAGAGACTTTATAAAAGACACACACAGGCACCGCTGCCATGAGAACCCATTTTTGTGTTTTACTTGTCACTCAATTTCTTTTTTTTCTTTTTAACCCTGCAAGAGCATTCTCAAGCTTTTTTTAATTTTTTATTTTTTATTAAAGATTTTATTGGGGAACTGGGGGAGGGGAACAGTGCTGGGGAATCGGGGGAAGGGGAACAGACAAGTTGCTGTTGTTTTGTTCTTCAGCCTAGTTGTGGAGGACGTTGCTTCACTGGCCCATGTTGGTATTATCATTACGCTCTTCCCGGGTGAGGTAGATAGGTCGCTGGCTACTGGACAGCTGCTCACAGCGGCTCTTGGCATCTCATGCCGGCTGCCAGCCACTCATGGTAGCTCACGGCAGCCCACTGCAGCTTCACAGCAGCCTATGCTGTTACCGGTGGACTCATGGCAGCCCAGCTCCAGGTTGAGTTGTTGATCACCATCTTAGCTGTGGAGGGCATGGCGTCAATGGCCCTCATGTGGGATCTGAGCCAGCTGCTTAGAGCTGGTGCCCCAAGCCAACGCTTACTCAACCTGCCATTCGGCCGACACTCAAGGTTTTTATCCATATTAATTTTCTATTGTTGTGTAGCAAGTTCCCACAAACTCAGTGGCTTAAAATAGCACCCATTTCTTATCTCTCAATTTCTGTAGCTCCAAAGTCTGGGCACAGATTAGGTGCGCCCTCTGTTCAGTGTCACTAGGCTACACTCAAGGCAGCAGCCAGCTGTGTTCTGATCTGGAGTATTGACTGGAAGGGATCTGCTTCCTGGCTCATTTGGGTGGTTGGCAGAATTAATTTCCTGTTGGCATCTGTATGACCAAGGGACCTGGCTTCTTACTGGCTGTGGGGTGGCGGCTGCCAGCAGTTCCCTGCTCTGTGGCCCTCTCCATAGGCAGTTCACAGCATGGTAGTTTGCTTTTTCAAGGCCTGCAGGAGATTGCCTCACTTCAGTCTACTAAGACAGAGTTGTGTGTAACATAATGTGATCACGGGATGCACCATCTTTGCCATATTGTGTTAGAAGCAAATCACAGGTTCTGCCCACAAAGGGGACAAGGGTTTTATACAGGAGAGAAACAACAGGGCACAGTGATGGTAGGGACCATCTGCCTACTACATTATCTGTAGCAGTGATCTGGAAATTGATGAAAGTTGCTCCTGAACTATAGAACATGCTTTCTAGAAGACCATTCAAATATGAAGATGTTAGATTCCAAAACAATGCACTGAAAAATGAAGATTCTCTTAGTTTAGCATTATTTATTTATTTAAAAGATATTTATTGGGGAATTGGGGAAGAGAACAGGAATGGGGAAGGGGAACGTTATGTTTTTCCAGGACCCATCAGCTCCAAGTCAAGTAGTTGTCTTCAATCTAATTGTGGAGGGCACAGCTCCATGGCCCATGCTGGGATCGAACCGGCAACCTTGGTGTTATGAGCACTGCTCTCTAACCAACTGAACTAACTGGCCGCCCCAACCACATACTTTTAAGATATTTATTGGAATCCTAACTCAGACCTGAGCCCAAAGCTCATAGTCTTTCTTCGGATTTTGGACTTCTGCTGGGGATACCAAGAGACATTTGTGGGCTCTTAATAGTTGTGTCTATGAGGACTTAGTTATTGTTATGTATTTAAAATGTTTACCACACTCCTTCATACTATAGTAAAGTAACTTTAAATGTTTGGCTCTGTGTAATTTGGTGTATCTTCCATAGAAGGGTTCCAGAGAGAAGGCCTGTGTAAGTGACAAATGCTCCCCTTTCTTTCTTCCTCTTTGATCCCTTAGGAGGCCTTTGAAAATTGCCATGAGATATTTTATTTGGGAGTACTTTGGTCTTTGATGGTAACATCGCATTAAAAGTATCTCATTTATGGAAAAGTCTTTGGGGAACCAAAAATGACCCTGCACTTCATTTTCTTTCTGATTTCTGTGCCCTGTAGATATAGGCACTAACTACGTATTCCTTTTCCAGTTCAGGAACAATTTGTCACTATTTCATTATAATCATTTTTCTTTTTATTTGAGAAATGAAAGTAATATAATAGTATTACTTTGTTCTTACAAAAAGGAACATCTTTCTAACATTTTGTCATTTTCAATTCTATTCTTTTTTTTTAAACACAAAACACCTTTATTACACGGACTAAGCTAGGAGGGAGGAGGATTTATTTGCCGTTCTCGGCCTTGGTTTTCCTCAGATAGAACTCCAGCTCCTTGCTCTGCAGCACAGAGCCATCTGCTAGTCCACACTGGCCTGGTCTAGAAGTGGTACATGCAGAAAGGGTGCCCTGCTGGGACTGCTCCTCTAGAAGACGGCTGGCTTTGGCATTCTATTTCCTTTCCTCATATTTCTTCTGAATTTTCTTTGCTTGCTTTTTGTTTAAAAATCTCTTCCTCCTCAGGAGTCAGTTTGGCCCCTTCTTGCCGCAAAGGCCGTGCATAGTGGGTGGGACTCATACCACTGTCGGTCCGGTGTGCTGTCAATGAGCACGAAGCAGTTCGTTACTAGGGTCTTGGTGTGAACCAGTTCATTGTTGGACGCCTTGTACACAACATTAATAATCCTTGTTTTGCGCATATAACACTCAGAGCCCCAGGAGAAGTTCCTCCCGGCACATGGACTGTGTGTATGCGGCAGGGGCCAATCTTAGTGTTGGCAGCAGGGCGACCCAGCTCATATTTTCACTTCTTGTGGGAGGGCTTTCTCTTGCCTCCGGTCTTATAGTGCTTGTACCAGTTGTCCCGAGAGATGCCCATGGCCCGGTGCCAATTGGAAAGAGGGTTTCTAATCTTTTTTTTAAAAGAAAACATTATGGGGCTGGCCAAGTGGTGCGTTGGTTAGGAGTTGGCTTGGGACTCCAGCTCTGAGCAGCAGGGTTGCCGGTTTGGATGCCACATGAGGGCCAGTGATGCTGTGCCCTCTACAGCTAAGATGGTGAACAACAGCTCGACCTGGAGCTGGGTTACCGTGAGTCACCAGCGATGGCGTGAGCTGCAGTGGGGCTGGCCGGCAGAGGGTGTGAGCTTTCGTGACCTGCCTTGAGCCACTCTGAGCGGCTGTCCAATGGCCGGCGAGTGAATGCCTCACCCAAGAAGAGCACAATGATCATACCAACATGGGCCAGTGAATCAACATTCTCCACAACTAGACTGAATAACAAAAGGACAACAACTTGTCTGTTCCCCTTTCCAGATTCCCCAGCGCTGTTCCCCTCCCCCAGTTCCTCAATTAAAAAAAGTCTTAAAAAAAAAAGAAAACATTATGGCTTTAAAAGATACAAGTATTTATATGTTTGTTAGACAATAATTTAAAAGTACAAATAAGTCGAAGAACAAAATAAACCTCACCCAGAGTCTCAGGACTCACATATATAACCAGTGTTATATTGTTTACTATTTTAACAGATTTCAGCCCATCTAACCTGTAAGCCATAGACATCTTGGACAATTTTAATCAATAACGAAGTATACCTTTAAGAAGCAGTGGATTATTTTGGAAGAGCCGGAAGACTTACCATGAGTTTAAACACTTCAAGTAATGCCACTGGTGATACCCAAAGGTAAGCCGCTGGTCTTTTCGTTTGGTTGGGGATTGCTTTTGGTTGCAAGGAGCGGGGAGAAGTTATTTGCTGGAGGGCTGGTTGTAAGAATTCTGAAGGTGTGGTACGGGAAGTAGACATTTTATGGGACTGGAGGAGCAGGAATGAAGGAGGTCTCATGGGAACCAGAACTGTATCTGGTGACTTTGTGCTCCCTTGTTAATTGGGTCAACACAAGTCAAAGTGTCTATACTTTCTTCCCTAGATTCTTGGTTATTCTTTTCTGCTTGTTGAAATCTTTCTTATGTTTCTGCGTATTCACATTTCTGTGTGATTATTACTTTTCGCTTGTCATAATTTCTGTGGCTCTAATTCCTATTCTTTCCTCATTGCCTCATTCTTTTAGTTTTAGGTCCTGTTACTAACTGCTTAATTACTTGGAGTTTACATTCCAAGAATTGCTATTGCTCATCTTTTCTGTACCATCGATATCTGCCTTTGGGTGAGGTTTCTACCTTTGGTTTATTCACTTCTGATATGAATAATATAAAACTGAGTCTATAATATAAAACTGAGCCATCTTAGAGAGTGCCATCCAAAGCATGGTTTACTAAGAAATAAATGCAGAAATTGAAAGTGTTTAGAGGGCTGGCTGAGTGTCTCAATTGGTTCAGTGTGTGAGTTCTGAGCAACAGGGTTGCTGGTTCGATTCCCACATGGGCGAGTGAGCTGTGCCTGAGTTGAGCTGCCGCTGAGCTGCCTACAGGTAGTAGGATGGCTCAGCTGATGAGAGCTCGTGCTCCTAACAATAAGATTTCCAGTTCAACTCACGCATAGGATGGTGGGCTATGCACACTGGCAAATAAGATTGAGCATGGCACCTTGAGCTGAGCTGCCGTGAACTGCCAATGAGCGGCCAGATGGTGACTGGACTTGGAGCTGAGCTAGCTGTGCCTTCCACAACTAAGATCGAAGAACAACAACTTGGCTGTTCCCTTTTTTTTTTAAAGATTTTATTGGGGAATTGGGGTGTGGAGGAACAGCGTTGGGGAATCGGGGAAGGGGAACAGACAAGTTGCTGTCCTTTTGTTCTTCAGTCTAGTTGTGGAGGACGTTGCTTCACTGTCCCATGTT
>NW_017731772.1:69473-71634 GCF_001890085.2 Hipposideros armiger | reverse complement strand
CTTCAGTCTAGTTGTGGAGGACGTTGCTTCACTGGCCCAAGTTGGCACCATCATTGCGCTCTTCCCAGGTGAGGCAGATCAGTCACTGGCTTCTGAACCACCATTGAGGTTGCTGGCCTCTCACGCTGGCTGCCAGCCACACACGGTAGCCCATGGCAACCCACTGCAGCAGGGGCTGCAGTCTACACCGTCGCCGGCGACTCATGGCAGCCCATCTCCAGGTTGAGCTGTTGTTCAGCATCTTAGCTTGTAGAGGTCAGTGTCACTGGCCCTCATATGTGGGATCCCAACAGGGGCCCTCTGGCGTCCCAAGCCAGTTCTTAACCAACGCGCCACTTGGCCGGCCCCTGGCTGTTCCCTTCTTCAATCCCCCAACACTGTTCCCCTTTCCCAATTCCCCAATAAAATCTTAAAAAAAAAAAAAAGTTTAGAAATTTTTGTAATCATGTAACAGTAATTTTCTGTTTTTTGTTTCTAATAATAACACCCTTAAGGTTATAGTTTATCTGTTTTTAAAATTTATTCTTTAGTTATCCATTTAAAATATATTTTACAAAAGCATTATGTGGTGGGTGGGAACAGTCTTTGCTCATATTTAGCTTGAGAAGAAGTAATTTAGACGCGTTTTAGGCAAGGATCTGTGTGGGGGCAAGTACCGTGACTAACATGTACTTTGCCCATAAGTAGGGTTTGCTATATAAACATTTTCCACCTATCTTTAGAAGCTACTTAAAAGCCTTCTGAAGCAATGTAGGGAATAAATGAATAAGATAAACTATTTACTTTGCTAAAATTTCATCTCAAAAAGGACTTTTTCTTTTATCAAATGGTGTAAGGGTCGAGACCGCGGTCTCCTCAGCTTGTTCACCACCACCACGGTGAGGGATATGATTTAAAAACTGGTGATCAGAGGACAGTCAAGGTTCCTTCTTGGTTTGATATTCTACTTTATATATGTATACATACAGACATGTATATTTTAATGAAAATAATATATGCATTTTTAGAAAAATTAAAAAAATGCAAATGAATAAAACAATCAAACCACTTTTAATCCTACCACTTAGACTTAACTACTGATAATATTTTGGTATATACTTGTCCGGCCCTTTTCTTATGAACATATAAATATATATTTAAAAATTAGAATTATATTTCATATTATTTAGTATGCTTCCTTTCAGTTTTTGGGGAATATCATACCACATCAACATACATCTGTTATAGTTTTTAATAGCTAAATTACTCTTCAAAATTCTGACATCTGAATAAATGAAGTTATTTAAACTCTATCACTAATCTTTCTGTTTCTATAGATTTGTGTATTAGGAACAGTTCATGCAAATGGAATTGTACAGTGTGACGTTTTTTATGTGTGGCTCCTTTTATTAGGCATGTTCTTCAGGTTTATCATGTTATAACATTTATCAGTACTTTTCTTTTTAATGCTAAATACCATCCCGTTGTCTGGATAGACCACATTTTGGTTACCCATTCACTAGTTGATGGACATTTGAATTGCTTCCACTATTTGGCTATTATGAATAATGGTGTTATGAATATTTGTGGACAAGTCTTTGTGTGGACATGTGATTTCATTTCTCTGGGGTAGATTCTTAGGATCAGCAGTATTTCATCGTATAGTCAATTTATGTTAATTTTTTTAAGAAACTACCAAATTTTATTCTAAAGTGGCTGAGCCATTTTACATTTATACCAGTAAGGTGTGAGGGTTTTAATTTCTCCATGTCCTCACCAACATTTGCTGTTTTTGACTTTTTGATTATAGCCATTGTAGTGAGTACGAAGTGATATATCATTGTGATTTTATTTGTATTTTTAGCTGAGCCATCCTGCCACCTGTTGGCAGCTCAGCGGTAGCTGAGCTCGGGCTGGGCGTCGAACCGCTGTTGCTCAGAGCTCGCACTCTTGAGCGAGCTCTTAACCAACTGAGCCACTCGGCTGGCCCTCTGTCATTGTGATTTTAATTTGTGTTTTTCTAATGAGTAATGATGTTTTCTTTTTTGGCCATTTGTAGATCTTCATTGGTGAAAAGTCTGTTCGGGTCTTTTGCCCATTTTTATTTTATTTTATTTATTTATTTTTAAAATATTTTTTATTGGGGAATTGGGGGACGGGAACAGCATTGGGGAATCGGGGA
>NW_017731772.1:67380-68663 GCF_001890085.2 Hipposideros armiger | reverse complement strand
AGCCCCTGCTGCAGTGGGTTGCCATGGGCTACCATGTGTAGCCAGCAGCCGCGGTGAGCAGCCATCCAGAAGCCGGCGACTGATCTGCCTCGCCCAGGAAGAGCGCAGTGATGGTGCCAACTTGGGCCAGTGAAGCAGCGTCCTCCACAACTAGACTGAAGAACAAAAAAACAGCAACTTGTCTGTTCCCCTTTCCCCAATTCCCCAGCACTGTTCCCATTCCCAATTCCCCAATAAAAAAAATTAAAAAAAAAATCTTAAAAAAAAAAAAGTTCTTTATGTATTTTGGACACAAGTCTTTTATTAGATGTATAATTTGCAAGTATTTTCTCCCATTTGTTGGCCTGACATTTCATTTTCTTATCCTTTGAAGTGCAAAAGTTTTTAGTTTTTATGAAGTCCAGTTATTTTCCTTTATGGATTGTGCTGTTGGTTTCATATCTAAGAAATCTTTGCCTAACTTAGCGTCATGAAGATTTTTTCCTGTTTTCTACTAGAAATTTTATAATTTTAGTTCTTGCATTTAGGTCTGTGCCCTATTTTAAGTTACTTTTTATGTATGTTGTGAGGTAAATTCATCTTTTTATATGTAGGTAGATATCCAGTTGTTTTAGCATGATTTGTTGATAAGACTATCCTTTACCCATTGAATTGCCTTACACCTTTGTTGAAAATTAATTGACCATATAGTATGTATGAGTTTATTTCTAAAATCTCAATTCTGGTACATTGATCTACATGTCTGTTTTTAATTCAGCTCCACACTGTTTTGATCACTGTAGCTTTATAGAAGTTTTGAACAAAATAGCAATACTAATTTCCTTGAGACAAATCACTTTGATTTCTAAAAGAATCATTTTCAACTCTGTGAGATAATTTTTTTTTTTGAGAGATAGGAAGCATTTATTGGAATCATCTGAGATGATTTTTTAAAATCTATAACTCTTAAAAAGTTTTTTATATTGGTATTTGATTTTTTCACATTAAGCCATTATATACTGACTTTCTACTATAGATGATCATAATTTGTAGTTTTCATTCGTGCTTATATCCCTTTTCTATTCTCTCTATATTAAGTGATATTGTAATCTTGATAAGACTGGTTAGTCAGAGGGGGTGGGGATGAGGGAGAAGGGGAAGGGGTTAGACAGCATAAATACCCAACTACAATATTGCCACAGGGACATGAAAGACAGTTCGAGGAATATAATTAATAACGTTGTAAATATTTTGTAGGGTGTCAGGTGGTCACATGTCTTGCATCATGGATGGGGAGGAGGCTT
>NW_017731772.1:59782-64991 GCF_001890085.2 Hipposideros armiger | reverse complement strand
CCCCCAAGCCAGTTCTTAACCATCGCGCCACTCGGCCGGCCCAAATTTCATAATTTTTAAAGCAGCTTAGGCAGCCTGGTGTAGTGGAAAGAATATTGAGTTATACAGACCTAGACTCATTCTTGGTCTTTCCATTTATAAGATGTGTGACCTTGGGCAAGTTATTTATCCTGTACATTGTTGGTTTCTCATTGTGAAATGCTGATCCTAAAGGGTGGTTGTGATAATTAAATGAATTTTATAAAGTGCCTGTGCACTGTAATAGTAGCTCTAATTTACTGATAGTTAAGCATGAACAGTGTGTTTTCCTTACCTTTTTACTAAATTCCCGTGCTGTTGTGTCAAGACCTTTTAAAGCTTCTCTGTGTAAGACTGATTTCTCCTTTCTTTGCTCTTTCACAATATGTTGTTGTGACAGATGTTTTAGAGCTGAAACATTTATTTCATGCTTACGTGTTCTTCCTTAGTCTGTAAGCTTCTTGAGAGCTAAAAACAGTGACCATGCTTTGTCTCTGTCTCTCATGTTGCTTAAGTCCTCAGTGGCTGTGTGTTGAATAAATGTTTGAAAAAATGATTTTTTTTTCAGAGTATCTAAGGAATAGTGGTTTCTGATTAAATTAACAAGCAATGAATATATAACTTTTATTTGTATTTTTAGTGGACATTGAGGTGATATAAATTGTAATTGAAGTAATTGCTTTTATTTACATTGTAATATTACATACTGAATACATGTAATATATTTGTTAATTTATGCTAATTGTTCATAATCTCCAAACTTACTTTTAAAACCAAATATAGTTTCATAATCATTCATCTGTTGAATATATTCTTTCACATATATTTGTAGTTGTCATCAGATTTCTCTTAGCAGAACACACTATTGGGCATCCCATTTTCGGGTACCCCCTCTCATAAGAGAGCTGTACTTTTGCTTCAATAAAAATCTTTGGTGCCAACTTGGGCCAGTGAAGCAACGTCCTCCACAACTAGACTGAAGAACAAAAAAAACAACAACTTGTCTGTTCCCCTACCCTTAGTTCCCCAGTGCTAGTCCCACCCCCCCAACTCCCCAATAAAAAGTCTTTAAAAAAAATTTTTTTGCTCCTCCAAAAAAACAAAAAAAACCGAACACATTATTAATTGTTTTTATTTGATCAAAATGTTTTGAAGTATATTCCCATTAAAGAGACAGGAAATTATTTCAGGGAAGAAAATTTTCTGAAAACAGGCAGTTAGAATTGGTTCAACTTCAGGTTTCTATTACTATTCTTATTGTTTCAATTATTTGTATAGATGATTTTACTTGTATTATGTAGTAATTTTCTTTTAGTTATATAATTTCTGAATATGCCCTTTATAAAGTAGGGGCAGATATAAATGAAACTAAAAACTAAGGCCGTGTATTTTCCTTATCAGGTACTCCTAATGCTAACACACATTATGCTGTGTTATTGTTACAAAATATCTTTAAAATCTAAGTGTCCATTGGTGGATGAATGGATAAAGAACAGGTATTATATACAATGGAGGTGTATTGTGCCATTAAAAAAGAATGAAATCTTGCCATTTGTGACAACATGGATGGACTTCGGGGCATTATGCTAAGTCAGAGAGGGATAGACAACTATCCTATGATCTCACTTACATGTGGAATCTAAAAAACAAACAAAACGCCCCCAAACTCTTAAATATAGAGGTGGGTAGGTGTGGGGATTGGGTGACATAGGTGAAGGGGGTCAAAAGATACAAACTTCCAGTTATGAAATAAATAAGTCATGGGGATGTAATGTACAGCATGGTTACTGTAGCTAATAATACTGTATTGCATATTTGAAAGTCTTTAAGAAAGTAGGTCTTAAAAGTCTTTATCACAAGAAAAACAATTTCATAACTATTTATTGTAACAGATGGGAGAGAACAAAGAAGAGCAATATAACTTTCTTTAGCCAAAATGTATAGAAACCTAGGACCAACCAGTAGGCTTTTTAGGTTTCAGGATCTGAGGATGTTTGATTCAGCCATTCTTCTTAACACATTGAGGACGGGGCATTTAAATTGTTTAAATGCATGTTCCTGGGATTTAAACCATTTAAATCAACTTTTATACTGTGTTTCTTTAAAAATTTATAACAAATTCCTTAACTATTTTTGTGAACTGAAATTTTCAGGAAATACTCACCAAAGACCCTTGTAGTGCTTGAGGGTGTGATGCTTCTGGAAACATTCCCCCCTGTGGAGTGGCACTAAGCAGAACTTGCAGATGTACCGAGTTTCACTTCTTTTTTTTGGGCAGCACAAACGTGGCACCTCCTCGCAGGATATTTTCTTTTACCCTGTTCACTTCCAACAATTTTCTCTAGCACATGTTTGTGCATATCACCCAAAAGTCTCCCAGAGGGGTCTTCATGAGGCACATGAAGGGTTTGGGTTGATGTTCTTGGGCGTGCTGTTTCTGTGTTTGTTTTTTTCCATAAGAACTCTGTCTTTTTGTCATGGGTGTAAAGTGATTGAAATCTGAATGCTGACTAAATGCAGAGCAGAGCAACATAGGAAAATACAGAGCTGTTTGTTCTCTATATTTATCACAGGTCATTAACTAGGAGTGAGGTCACGTTTCTATAAACATTGGTCAGCAGGACCATTCGGAGAAAGGCTCCCATGTATTGCGTAGTTAAGTGTATGGTGCGTGGAAACCAACCGTGTGTTAAAAACACAGATTTGCATCCTCCGTCTTGCACAGCTGTAATGTATAGATGGAAATCTGTGTCACCGGTCCACAATGTGTTAAGCAGGAGTCCTTAAGCTGGGGTCATCAGAAACAGAGCAATCAGGGAATCCATGTACTTGCATGTGGAAAAATTACATTTTAATTTTTATTAATCTCTAACTCATATTAAGCATTTCCTTCAGTTAGGAAAGGTCTGATCCAGCCATCCTCCTTTTAACAACAAGCCATAGTAGTATTAGCAGTACTTTCGAGTTTATTATCAATAAAAATCATGGGTATCACAATTGCAAATATTTTGAAATATTGTTTATACTTGTCATTATTTTGAGACTTTTTTTTTTTGACTGAGCCATCCTGCTACCTGTTGGCAGCTCAGTGGCAGCTCANCAAGTATTTCATTTATTTTTTATCACATCCAGTTCTTGTTTTATTGATGTTATTTACTCTTCCATTTTTCTGAGGATATTAACATTAGCATTCCCTCTCTCTCTCTCTCTCTCTCTCTCTCTCTCTCTCTCTCTTTCTCTCAAAGTTATCTTTTTCCAGCTAATCTTAGAGGGTTTCTTCCTCCCTACACCCAATTTGGTCTTTGTCTTTCATATTAAATGCTTCCTAACTTCTGATGATCTTTAGCTGTCTGTTCATATTTAAAAGTAAGGGCCTAAAAAGGTGATTGGAAACGCAGTGTGTGCGACTTTGGTTTGTGGCGTTCTGTTTTGCTGGAGAACCCCTAGCATCAGCATATTTAGATCTTTGTCACCTTCCTAGTTAGCTGCAGCTTCTCCAGGGAAGACTCATTCCATTTCTTCGTGGCTGCCATTGTTCTGGCAGATAAGAAGTGTGAGAAGACTGGGGCTCCTGTTTATTATATACATTTTTACTCGAGCGTCTTGTTTTTAGTATGGAGCACTTACCTCATTTGTATCTGATGTCTCCAATCTGGAGACCTGTTTTATCCTGTCCAGGGAATAAACCTGTAGTGCTCCGCCGGAGTCAGTAATCAGTTAGGGCAGAAGATTTGAGGATCTCAATATTTCTTTGGCATACTTTCAACCAATTCTCCTGTTTTCTGCTTTACTTTTACTTCCATTTTCAAAGGTGTTGCCAGTTCACTGAGCTTGTTGGGACTCAGGTGTAAATCAGGTTGCTTTCCCCATTGTTGACTTTGAATTTAATTCTCTTGTGTTACTACTTATTCACCTGTTTTTTAGCTTCCAGTATTTTATTGCTATTATCTCATCTTTGTCCTCTTTCTTCTTGTGGATTTATACCTTTAAATTCTCTTTGCTGTTATTTTAATCAAAATTTTAAGTTTTGGGTGAGAGTACAGTGCTTTAGTCTGCCATTTTTAAACTGGAATTTGTATTCTCATATATATACTTTTTCTTTTTGTAACATGTATTAGATTTGCAATAAGTAAAATATATTATTTAAGAAGGTAAAAAGAAAAAAACTCAATCTCTTCCAAAACTACCATCTTGTGATAGGATCAGACAGCCTTTAAGTACCAATCTTGAACAGTGTGGTGGTTTCTTAATGAACAGTGGTTTGACTTTCTGTTCCTATACTGGTTTGCATTTCTACCTAACTTTTGTCATCTTATAGCAATTGAGATCTTATTCTAGATTGTAAGTTTCTTTGTGCAAGGATCATATCATGATCCCTGTGTTTTTTGAGAAATAAGTTATTTGAAATATCAGAAATGCTGGAAATATACCTAATGAGAATTGCGTTTTATTATGATCTGATTTCATAGGTTGAAGAATGCCTCATCTGATACAAAACAAATGCTTAAAAGTGAAACAGACTTGGATGTTACTGCTGATCTCAGAAAGAAGCTCCATCGGGCGAAGAAAGAAAAATTAGAAATAACAACTAAGCACAACGCAGAGGTAGGATGTGTTTTCCTCTCAAATAACGTTAGAAATAGAGTTTGATTATTTTAGATTCATTTCATATTACAAACTCTGTGTTTAACATTTATCACTATAACCTTCTTGTACTTACAAAGGGAATTGTAATAAAGAGCAGATGGGTTTTTTATACAGTGGAATTGTATAGGAGTGTTCAAGTAGAAATGGAATAAATTATGTGTATTTGTATGTTGTCTTAAATTTATTTTAACTAATGGGTTAAACTTGATTAAAATATTAATTGATGAATGCATTTGGTGACTAAAGGATTTGTAAATTAGACATTTTTGAAATATTAATGTTAGGTTCCTTATGGTTTCAATCATGGAACAATCTCTTAAACAAGTAGATTTGAATATGGAATTTTTAATCAGTGTAATTCATAAATTTTTTTAGTTTCTTTTTGTTATATTATTACATCTTTTATTAGTATGTGTATATATACATATATACAAATCTATATATTTTATATGTATATGTACATATTGCAAGGACAGTAGTTATCTGTCACTCTAAGTCATGAATTCTATGTTTATGTTTCTTCTGTCTGTTGTGGTTTTTTTTT
>NW_017731772.1:37169-55352 GCF_001890085.2 Hipposideros armiger | reverse complement strand
GATAATGGAGGGTGACAACACTAGGGGATTCAAAGATACCTCATTGAGCATAAAGATCTAAACGAATGCAGACATGTTTTAAAAAGGAGATAACATTTTTGTGGCTGTCATAGGTTTTAGTGCATGTGTTGAACCTTATGTGAGAAAACAACCTCATAGGCAGAGGATATATTTCTGTCAGCTTTGTAGATAGTCCTGGAAATCAATAAGGTCCACTCAGGCAAAAAGAGGGGCATTAATACAAGGAATTGGTTGTACTGGTGATGAAAGACCTAGGATCCAAACAGGATATGAAGAGGCCACCCAGAGATTACTAACAGCAGGAAGCCACCTCCACCTCTAGGCCCGAGAGCCAATGGGAGGAGACGACGTTAACCAGAGTCCAGAAGTTTTGGGCGAATGATAGGCGGTAAAGCCATGGTAGTGGCTGTTCAGCCAGTGTTGGGATGTTGGAGGGAAGGGATGGGGAGCTGGAACCTCAAAAGAGATGTAGCTACTGCCAGAGACACTGCCAGAAATAGAGCCATTTGATAATGGAGCATGGGAAGTACAGTTTCTATGATATAACAGAGTAGAATAAAAGAAGGCAGTTAGGGAATGGATCTGAGATCAAAAGGGCAAATGATTGGCAGTTCACACCTTTTGCTCTTGAGCATTTATTATCTAATGGTTAATTGCTACCACTTGGCCTTTGCCACTCTGGAAGTCCACCATTTCAATGGACACTGGGGAGTCCATCTCATTGGTGATGTTTCCCACCATTATCTCCACCATTCACTGTTATCTTAGGCGCATAAAGGTCAGCCACCAGAGCTTTCTAAAGATGCTTGTGTTGCCCACCCTAGTGTAGTTTATAGAGTTTTAATTAGGAAAAGAATGTCTTTGGTCTGCCAAGAGGATGTAGTCAGGGAAAGGGGAGGTTTGGGTTTGCTCATAATAAAACTTCTCCCACCTCCTGAAGTCTCCATATTATGCCAGAAAAGTACTGGCATTTCGACCTTATTAAATGATTGTAGGCTGATGTTAAAAATCAATTTACAGTCACCCATCCAAGCAAACTGTTAGAGTTAGCTTATTAAATCCAAATCAATCCTATATATGTTCTGCAAGTTCCTGCTAATAAAAGATTAACAAGATCTTGCAATTCTTTTGCTATATAAGCTATTTTCTTTTGGAGCTGACTTTGCATTTCTCCTCCTGTGGCATAGAGAGTTCTGAGTCTATCTATGGCAACAGAAAGTGGGTGAGGTGGGTCTTGCAAAGCCTCTTCTAAGACAGCTGCCTCAGCTGTGGTCATTACTAAGGCTTTAAGCAAGGGAAGGCTAGTTACTTCAGACAGGGAGGAGAGGCCACTTTTGTTGGCAAGGAGTTCACAGTTTTCAGGTTTGTCTAATTCCAAAAGCCCTCATCCCATGTCCTTTCTTCCTACCTAATGTTAAACTGATACATACCATCTTAACATTAGAAACTTGGTGAGACTATTCAACTTGTAATTCTGCATTCCCCATAATTAGATTTTCTGTCTGGTCCGTAGTTTGTCAGCCCTGGGGCTATGAGAAATAAGAGATTCTTTTAAAGGCAGCATAGAAACACTGTTTTTCTATCTTGAGCTGAGATTCTAAGCCCTGAAATGATCATTTTGTTTTTATAAGTTCTCTAGCATAGTAAGATGTAGCCTTCCCACCCCATAGACCTTATAGTAAATAATAATGCCATAATGGTTAAGTGCAGTTGCTATTTCATTTTCCAAAGATTTGTCTTCAACTGGCCCGTTATTCTAAACAACTGCACATGATAATTTAAAAAGTTTGTGATCACCAGTATCCCATTTCTAACTGCAAAGAGGTCTTCATTACATTTAGGCTCACATAAGTCCACCACGCAATATCAGAAACCCATCTTGAGACCATTTCTGATACCAAGAGCAATATTATGTGGTGTCCAGTCAAGACAATAGAAACTACTCTAGGTCTTTGAACAAAAGGACATTAGTAGAGGGAATCATTACACAGGTATTAGAAGAACTGAAAGACAAATAGGGGATGTTAAGCAACTCAGAGGATAGCAATATTAGGAAGCTTCTTTACTCCTAAGGTTGATAAAAGCCAGAACCTTTTAGAGAGACGGCCATGGAAGGAGGGACTACCCAGAAGGATTTGCAGCCACAGGAAGACAAAGATGCTGCTTGAGGTGGACCTAGAGAGTGCGAAATACCCTGCCTGCTTTTCTTCTCCCGGCCTCAAGTACATCGCAAATACCTCTCCTTGGCCGAACCTCGTGAAAAGCCAGTTAGTTGTCAATAGAGCCTGGGAAATGTAATTCCTATGATACAGAGCACAGCTGGAGAAGGGTAGGGAGGGATCTGAGGGCAAACAGGTAAATGACTGGCACAACTTGGAATGCCCAAATGTTAACAACTTTATTCTTATGAGGGGAGGGAGGGAGTGGGCAGGCGGCATGGAGTGATTCTGAAATAAACATTGGAGTTATCTTGAATGTGTAATTAAGGTTGTTCTATGATTTTTTTCTTTAACTATTAAAAGATATTTGTAAATTCTAATTTTGTAAGTATAAGTGTCTTGAAGACATCTGCTTTTCTAAATTTAAATTGGAAATTATGAGTGGAAAAGGGTGTAACTGCTGCTACATTCTGCATTTTAACAGATACATATAGTAATTCAGGATGTTGCCCTTTAGAAATCCTTATGCCTTTTTTTTTTCTTTAAGATTTTATTAGGGAATTGGGGGAGGGGAACAGTGTTGGCTGGTTGGTGAAGGGAACCAGCCAAGTTGTTGTTCTTCAATCTTTGTTGTGGAGGGCGCCAGTCACCATCTGGCTTCCCGTCAGCAGCTCGTGGCCTCTAAGCTCAAGGTGCTGTGTCACAATCTTAGTTGTGGGTGGGCGTAGCCACCATCCCATGCGGGAGTCAAACCAGCAGCCTTGTTGTTAAGAGCACACACTGTATCCACTGAGCTATCCTGGCAGCAGCTCAGGTCAAGGTGCTGAGTTCAGTCTTAGTTGCGTGTGGGTGTAGCCTACCATCGAACAGGCAATCTTGTTGTTACACCAGCTGAGCCATCCTGCCACACCTGTTGGCAGCTCAGCGACAGCTCAGCCTGGGTGCAGCATCACTGGCCCATGTGGGAATCAAATGTGCGGCCCTGTTGCTCAGAGCTCATGCTCTTAAGCCAACTCTTAACCAACTGAGCCACTCGGCTGGCCCGAAATCCTTGTCTTTTATTTGATAATTGCATCGTCTATTTCTAGTCTGGCGTAGTAGCTCAATGCTTTCCTAAATGATACTTTTCAAGCTTTCTCTCTCATCCACCATCTTTTTCTCTCCCACCAGCAATAAATAATTTTGCTTCTCTTTAAACTACCATAACATTTTAACCTCTTTTATAAATCTTATGTCATATGCCTTTCTATAGCATTGAATTCCTTGAGATTAGGGGCCCTATAATATTTGTTTTTATATATTTCACTGTTCTTGACACATAGCAGGTGTTTAATATTATTTAAGGATTAATTGATTAGCTCATATAATTTTAGAATGGGAAAAGACTTTATAAATCATCTAGTTCTAACTCTCTGACCTATCTTCTGTCATGTTACTTCAGGGAAGGATAATAGATAAATCTAGTCATCAGGTATCTAGATATTAGATAAATGAGATATTAGTTAATTAAAACTCCTGCAAGATTGGCACTTTTATTACATTATGCTCTATCAGTAATGTCATAATTAAGAGAAATAATATAGATAATATTTATCAAACTATATTTTGATGTAATTTGGTTCTTGATTATATTCAAGAAATAGAAGGAAAGAATGAATTTTTAACTCCTTACTATGTGTCATGCATTTTTTTCATTTTAAGGTGTGTGACTTATCTGATTAAAACTGATTTTATTGTTATAGGAAGTACATATAAGATTTTTTTGTTTTTATTTTTTTCTGTAGTGGAGTCTCTAAAATAAGAAAATTACTAGTGTCATTTGGTGAGTAAGGCTAGTGCTTCTTTTCCAGTCTTTCAGAAAGTATACATTTATAAATCCTTGTCTGGTAAATATTGATAAATTTGTGTCTCTGAGAAATTTAAATGTTTGGGTGAATGATCTCATAATCTTGGAGACATATTTTAATATTGGTTCATGATATCAGAAATCTGTTTTTAGTTGGCAAGCTATGAGAGCCAGATTGCCAAGCTACGATCCGAGGTTGAAAAAGGAGAGGCATTGCGACAAAGTCTGGAATATGACCTGGCTGTTGCTAGAAAGGAAGCTGGTCTTGGAAGACGGGCTGCTGAAGAAAGATTGGCTGAGGCACATAGGATCCAAGAAAAACTGTGCGGTAAGACCATTTCCATCTCTTCATATGTTTAGGATTGTAGCCTCGTTGTATATCATTGCTCGCTGTTGTGTATTTACTCCATATTGGGTCAGAGGTAGGGTTTTGATTCATTGGCTGGTCTTTGATGGACAGACTTTGCTGGGTGTGTTTAACACCTTCTGAACATTATGTGAATATTCATCTACTTAATTTTTTTATGTTGTGTATGTATGGAAAACAGGGTTTAAAATTCTGCTAATCAATTTTTTAGGGCATTTGTTCTATGAATAATCACAAGAACCACAGAGATTTTTTAAAAAACATATTCTAGGCGTCCTATCACAGATAGTCTGAATTAGAATCTCTAGCTTGAGAGAATCTGTATGTGCAAGAAGCATTGCAGGTAATTTTGTTGATTAGCTAGGTTTCGAAAAGAAAAAGGCAGGTGATTTAATACCCAAAAGTTACCTGTTATATGGCATATGGCTATCTTTTAAAATCTTTTTACTTAAGTGTAATATATGTAAAGAAATATGCCTAGATAAGTGCAAACTGATAACAAGAACCCACATCATGGAATAGAAAATTACCAGAAGCCCCCTTTTTTTTTTTTAGCTGAGCCATCCTGCCAAGAAGCCCTTCTATATCTATAACTATTGTCCTGATTTTTAATAGCAAGGATTATTTTTGTCCTTTTTTGATACTTTATGTGAATGGAATTACATAGTATACTCTTTTGTATCTGGCTTTTTCCTTCAACATTGTGTTTGTGAGTTCATCCGTAATCTATGAACTTCATATTGATGTTTAGTATTGTATTGTGTGAACATATCGCACTTACACTTATCTATTTACTATTGATGGGCATTTGGGTAGTGCCTGGGTTTTAGTTATTGAGAATAATGTTGCTATGAATATTTTTGTACACAGGAGGTTTTAATTAAGAGAGCAATGATCATGAATTCAGATTTAGATTTGAGCCTGGCTCTACCACTTGTTTACCAATATTTGAACCTACATTGTCTTAAGGATGAAATAAGAAACTGAAAGTGCTTTGTTAACTGCATGGTTAACACACTGCAAAGATTAAGTTACAAATATTGCAAATGTCACGAACCCTAGACTTGGCCAGCTGTCTTGGGTTATTGCCATTGGTCAGAAGTATTTTTTATTACCTCTGGCATTTAATAACTACACCACTACCTGGAATTTAGGAGTAAAGGATTGCAAGTCACTAGATATACAAGTTAATGATTTTCATTTAATTGTTAGGAAATTGAAGTTCAGGGAAGATGGGAATTTTGCCCAAAGTAAAATAATTTCAACAGACACATTTTAGAGTAAATGGAGGAATGGCCGTTAATCACATGTTTCACCTTGCTTATCATTAGGAAAATGCAAATTAAAAACCACTGTGACTGTCACTACATACCCTGGTGGCTCTAACTGAAAAACTGTTAAGATCAAATGTTAGTGAGGATGCAGAGCAACTGGAGCTCGTACACATCGTTAGTGGGAGAGTAGAATGGTACTAGTTTGGAAAAAACCCTGGCAATTTCTTTTAAAATAAACATACCTTTATCCTATGACTGAACCGTTTCACTGTTTGGTATTTCCCTGTGAGAAACATTTGTCCATGAAAGACTTGTAAACCAATTTCATAGCAGCTCCTTCATGACAGCCTAAATTTGAAGAACAAACAAACAAAGAAACCTCAAATGTTCTTTGACAAGACAATGAAGAAACAATTTGTGTTATATTCATACAATGAAATACTACTCAACAATAAAAATGAACCAACTACTGATACATGCTATAACATGAATGCTTCTCAAAAACATTATGCTGAGTGAAACTTTACACACAAGAGGACATCCTGTATGATTCCATTTATATGAAGTTCTAGGACAGAAAAGACTAATTGTTGGTGAAAAAGAAGTCAGAACAGTGGCTGCCTCTGTGATGGGTTGGCTGTGAGGATTGACTGGAAAAGGTATGAGGAAACTTTTTGGGTTAAAGGAAATTTCTATATTTTTATGGGGGTCTTGGTTACATGAGTGTATGCATTTGTCATATCTCTGAATGGTACACTTAGGAGTTGTGCATTTCATTGTATGTAAATTTTACCTGCAAAAAGTAAAACTATTTTGAATTCTGGTTACTGACATGAATACTGAATTATTTAGGAGTGAAATGTACTTACATTTGTAACTTGTTTTGAAATGCATAAATAAGTAGAATGATCTGATGGATGGATAAGTGAATGGATGCATAGGTAGATGGATGAATATGCGATAAAGCAAATATAGCAAAATGTTAGCAGTCAGAGTCTAGGTGGTGGGTTTATGGGTGTTCACTGTACAATACTTTCAACTTTCTGTATTTTTGAAAATTTTTATGATAAAATGTTGAGGGGAGAGTAAAAAACAACCTAATGGAGTTGTGAGATATTAAAAAAGATAATCTTATAACGATTGAGAAAATAAGAGGTGTGATAAGAAAGAAAATTTCGGAAGCTGGAAAGCAAATGGATAAGGGATAACTGATTTAGCAGACCTGAGATGTTAGAATCTTAAACCCGGAGGGGGAAAGTTTGCATACAGCTTGTTAAAGAGTCAAAAGACTTATGACCTGGAAACACGAGGTACCTTTGGAATTAGGAATTGGAATAACAGCAGTGGGTAAAATAGAGTGAGAGGAAAACATTTGTTCTAGAAGCAGTTATGTTCTGAGATCCCCTTACCAAAAGCATGCTACTCTGGGATTATTCTCACGTGGTTGGCTTGATTTCTGGAGGTGGTAAAATAGAGGGTCCCTAGACTGACAAAAATAGGAAGATAGCACACTCAATGCTGAATATTGAGGAACTATTCCTTCCAGCTTTCTTTTTCTATTAGCTTCCCCAAAAGCTATCACCAGACTTCTGCACTCCATGTAGGACCCTGGAAGACTCTTCTATGTGTCATCTGACCAAGCCAAGAATAAAAACCTAATGATACTGATGTTGGGGTTTCCTAATAAATGGCCCCAGTCAGATTCTCCTCCGGTGAAGACCACGGGTGTTAAGATCCACGCTCAAGCTCTGAATCTATGTTGTAGGTATATGGGTGAATAAAAGGTGTGTCACCCTTATAGTTACTCTTAATTGAGAGCAGACAACCAAAAATTACTAGATACTTAGGGAAAGCTCCTAAAATGGAGAGAAAAAAAATTAACTTGAAAGAATCAGAAACCCTGCAGGCAGAAGATTTAAGAAACAAATAGCATTAATATCCTCAGAATTGAAAGAGAATGTATGCCATTTGTGAGGCAAGAACCAGATCCCACACACAAAAAAAGAAGCTCTCAGAAATTAAAAATGTGAAACCATAAATGAGAAATGTCAATAGAAGCAATGGAAGGTGAAGATAGAAGAAATCTCCCAGAAATTAGTGTAAAAAAGACAGAGGTATAAATATAGGAAAGAAAAGAAGATTTGAGGACCAATCTGAACAATAGGGAATATTGAAAGAAAGAGATGAAAAAAAATAGGGAGGGATAAGTCATCAGTGAAATTATTTAAGAAAACATCTCAGAATTAAAGGTTATGAGTTGCCAGCTTGAAAGGGCCCATTGAATACCACAATGGAAAGAAATACACCCACTTGAAGGCAGAGCGCTATGAAATTTCAGAAAAGTACAGGAAAGAGAAGATCCTGAAGCTTTCAAAGAGAAAAGAAAAGGAAAGGAAAAGGAAGAAGACTAAGCCACATGTAGGGGGCCAGAAATCAAAATGGCCTCAAACTTCTTGTTGCAATACAGGATGTTAGACCACGATAATGTCTTGTAGAGAGAGTGACTGGATGGGAGGGAGACTTTTTGTACCTTACATACCTTTAAATTTTGAACCTTTGGGATATATGATCCATTCAAAATACAGCTATAATTTAAAAATACTACTACTAACTGTGGTATTGTTTTTTGTTTAACAAGTGCGTTTGTATGGATTTCTTCATTTTTATTTTCACTAAAACTTAACTAGGAGGCATTTTATTCTGAGCATCAGAGAGGTTTAACCAGGTGATAGGTGATGGAGCCCAACCTGGAAGCTTTTCATTACTTCTTTTCTAAATGCTGAAACAGGGCAGCAGCCCTAATAGAGAGGTGCTGGTTATTTTTGAGGTAATACTAGGGTGAGAGGGGATTGAGCCTAATTTGGGGGGAGTAAATAGCTATAGTTCTGCGGGTTGGAGCAGTGGTTCCCAACCTCAATTTTGTGAGTCTTACGTGTAAGATTTGTTACAACTAATTTGTTGCCAAGAGTCAACTATCAAAATTTGTAATCTAGCAAGTCTTTTAAAAAAAGTAGCCCTATATGTCACAGTCTTTTTAAAAAAACATTTCATGTATTATCTTGAATAGGATAAAAAAGTAGTAGAGTTGCAGCTGGTGCGAGAGGCACACCTAAAGCTGGACACGGCTTTGGGACTATGCCGTCCCATTTCATGGCAAAATTACCTTTGCCTGGAGGGGAAGAAGAGATCGAGAAAAGAAATGATACAACAGAGGGGTTCTGGGATAGTGAGCTTTTCAAGAGTTTACTGGTGTGCAGTAAGAAATGAAATCAGAACCAAAGCATAGGCTTTTGAACTCCTAGGGATTTAATTTATGGCTGTAAATATACCTGTTATTTTCTTATATTTTTAATAGCTCAGAATACGGAACTTCAAGGAAGGGCAAATGAGATTGAGAATGCATTTCAGACTTCCCAACAGAACTGGAAAGACGAATGCAGAAGATTTGAATGTGATTTGGAGGAAAGAGATAATATAATTCAGAATTGCAATCGAGAATATGATTTACTTATGAAAGAAAAAAGCAGACTGGAGAAAACTCTACAGGTAAAATATTTTTATAAAGGAATTTTGCTCTATATAATATTCATTGAGATGTGTTATACATTATTTGAAGTTATGCTTTGAAAGGAAAATAACTACCAGAAAGCAAGAAATTGACTTTCTCCTTCCCTTCCTCCCTCTCTTCCTTTCTTTTTTACTTTTTAGTGACATTTTTGTGGGTCTCTATTGTAATATGCTTTAGAATATATTAATATGTATGCTGTTTCTTTTGTGAAAAACAATTTGAGATCTCTGATAAAAAAAACAACCAAAAAAACACTTAAATGAGCATATTGTAAGAAGATAAGAGCCTATAGCACTTTTGGCTCAGTAGCATGAATATTTGGAATTTTAGAAATGTGGGCCCTAGATTTGGTCTGAATATACAGTAAATATGGGAAAATATTTACATATCTGATGTATGCCTCATTATCTATATAGAACTCATTCTTTTTTTTTTTCTTTTTTCTTTTTTTTAGCTGAGCCATCCTGCCACCTGTTGGCAGCTCAGTGGCAGCTCAGCTCAGGCCGGGCATTGAACCGCTGTTGCTCAGAGCTCAAACTCTTGAGCGAGCTCTTAACCAACTGAGCCACTCGGCTGGCCGGGAACTCATTCTTTATAGACATCATGTGTAAAAAATTTGGTGGCCTTTTACTGGAATTATTGTGAGCTATTTATTCTCCCATTTTTTGTTCTTTTTTACTCTCCATAGTGAGAGTATGGCTTAAGGTTGAGGTTCCCAGCCACATGTAGGTTACATATAATCGATGTACTTAGTTTTTGTCTCTTTATCGTATAATGCATTTTGTTCAAGCCTCTAAAGTTAAAATTTTCAGAAAAATTGGTTTAAATATTGGGTTGTTGGAAAAGTCACGACGCATTTTTGCAACGAAAAACAGAAAAAAATGCGTCATGACTTTTCCGAAACCCAATATATACATATATATATGTACAATATGTTGCTTAAATTAAATGGGTAAACATAGCTTCTTATTCAGATTTATATTTCGATGATCAAAATTTAATAGTTTTATTAATGATTTTAAAACAAATTATAATGAGTTTTCACAGAATAGGTTAAGGAGAGCCTTTGTACATTTAAATTGGGGATGAAGGAAGAAAGATAACTTTTATTGATCTAATAGTAAAGCAAGATTTTATTTGTATAAAGGAAGCGTTGGAAAAACATCAGCAGGAGAAGAATGAGATGGAGTCTCATATCAGGGAGACAGCATTGGAGGAGTTTAGATTACAAGCAGAGCAATGGGAAGCAGAAAGAAGAGAGTTACAATTTATAGTACAGGTATTTGAAAAATAATAATACAGTTCCTTAAATATGTCTTTTTAATGCTTATGATACTGAGAATCACATTAGTGAGATACTTGACTGGATAACTCAAGGGGAATATAATTCCTGGTCTTTGATCTCTGGCAGGCCATGTTTCATTTGTAGTTACATGACAATATGTGCAACTTACCAACAAATATCATTAGAGTTGGGTGATTTCCATTGCATAAATTATGTGATTTTTGAGAAGGGTGTGTGTGTGTGTGTGTGTGTGTGTGTGTGTGTGTGTGTGTGTATTTGATATTTTATTATTACGTGTGAAGAAGAATATGGGAACATACTCTATAATTACTGCCATCTTTTGTAAGATAAATTTTATATTATTTTGTAACTGAAATGTTCAGAGCTCTGTCTCAGTTTCTTGTCCTTTCTATATTAACCAAAGAAAACTGCTTTACCTTTTATAAAACAAGAAACTATATATAAAAATCTATGTATAGAAAAAGTCTTTTGTAAACAACTTCAGGGATAAATTGAAATTCTCTCTTTATTGGCTGTTGATGGGTATAGGTTTTCATCTGTTAATTAGTTGTTCGTATCATGTTATGTTCTCTTTGTGTAGCTCTCTAAGGAATTCAGTTTTTAAAATAAGTTATAAAAAACAAGTTAAACCCCATCTTTAACAGAAAGCTGGTGTAATATTTCTCTCATCTGGGCTTTATAATTCATACCCACTATAAAAAGCAAAATCTTAATTTTATGCGATGTCCCCTTTGTTTCCCAGTAATTTAAGTGTGAAATAGAAGTGTACTTCTCTGGAATATTAATGGGAATTCTTAGTGGAGTTACCTCATTTTAAAATAGTGTTTCTCAATTTTAAAAAATAGGTTACCTCTTTTGACAAACATAAAAATTCTATGTCTTTCTTCAGCATTATTTGAAATTTCAGAACAAATCTAAGCCATGGTAATTCTAGAACAAAATATTTATGCTGATCTTGAAAAAATGTGTATATGTTATTTTGTTTTATTTTTATCTCTTTATTTAAATTTTTTATGTACAATGAACATTTCTTTTTTGTTTTTTTTGTTGTTTTTTTTTTAGCTGAGCCATCCTGCCACCTGTTGGCAGCTCAGTGGCAGCTCAGCTCGGGCCATGAATCAAACCGGGGACCCTGTTGCTCAGAGCTCAAACTCTTGAGCGAGCTCTTAACTAACTGAGCCACTCGGCTGGCCTGCGAACATTTGTTTTGTTTTTATTTATCTTTTTCTTCATTCCTGCAATAGCAGTGTGAACTTTGAGGATGTTTATTCGCATAAGCTTTTCTACCGTAGGCAGTGTGGGACATGCAGTGGGAAAGCATTGTTTATAAACCGCCATGCCATTTCCTTTATCATTTTTCCAGTTCATTTCAATGTATAATTTATCAGTAAGATTGCAAGCATTTGGAAGATGAATTTATATGTTTTTCGTATTTATTTCGTTTCCAAAATTCTACAACTCAACCGGGGAATAAAATGATCCTTTCCTCATTCATTGACTAAATTTGATTTATGTATCTAGCAATTAAGGAGTGTGAGAGTTTGTGATGGCAAAGAGGGTGGGAAATAAGATAGAAAAATCATACCATAAACTGAAGAGGAAGAGTTGGAAGGCATCAGGATAGGCTTAGGCATCAGTAGACTGTATAATAAGGCAGCAGTTAAGGAGGGAAGCACTGGGGTGCAGCGTGTCAGAGATTGACCTGGTAAGCACAGTTGTGATCCACGGATAGCTTGGAGAAAGTCACTGCAAAGGAAGTGTTTAGGAAGTTTTCCCTTAAATGATCTAGGCAACAAGGAGCATTTCTTTGTGGTTCCTGGGGAACTGTCCCCTGGTGTCCTATATAAGCAAATGGCATACATAGAAAATGGCACGGGTACTACTTGTTTTTTTCAAACACGAAATATCCTTTTTTCTTTTTCTTTTTGTGGGGGTTGGGAACTGTGTTTTTCTAGGACCCATCAGCTCCAAGTCAAGTAGTTGTTTCAATTTCGTGGTGGGTGTGGGGATCAAACCAGCAGCCTTGGTGTTATGACGGCTGTGTTGTAACTAACCGAACTAACCAGCCACCCCAAACAGGAAATATCTTAATATTCAATTTATAAAATCACTATGTATTGTTACCATTGTTAAAATGCCCCTAATTTAAGGACATTTAAAAGCAGAAAGTGAAGGTCTTGCCCCCTCCCCTTCCAACCCTACTTATCTGAGGATATATAAACATATTATTGTATTTACATAAATGAAATTATATGCCTCAATAACATTTGGTGTCCATCTTTTGATGTCTTCACATTATTCTTGCACTGTTTGCATGGTTTTCTGTTATGTGGAAGTTCCTATTACATTTAAGGAATACCTTATGGATGGACATTTTATTTTCTTTAAATTTTTCTGCTCTAGTTATAAGTGATTCGCTTACATTCTTGTCTATATCTCTGAGCTGTTGTAGAAGTGATTCAGCTATGTTAATGCCTAGAAGTATTGCTGGGTCTGCAAGCTTATGGATTTATAATTATGATAGGTATTATACAAAGTTAGTACTAGTTTATAATCTACAGCAGCAAACCATTTTTGATTGTAGAACTGTGCTGGCTTTGGGGATTTAGAGAGGATGAGCTTGTTTTGGCTCTTTCAGGACATAACTATGTACTAGATTAAGGTTGTAACTAAGTATATTGATATATTTTATAGGCTAGGCTTTCTCTTTTGATACATTTCTAACTCTGCTTCTATAATTCTTCAGAACTGAAACCATGTTTTGGGGTCTGAGAAATGTTGTTTATATGAGTACATATGAAGAATATTACTTTTTGGGCTATGTTTCTGGAAGATGTGGAAAGATGCAAGTTTATTTTCTAACAGCACAATGTGGTTTCCTGTGATGTTAAATGTCAACTCAAAAACAAGCCTCATTTTAAAATATTTTAAGTTCAACATCTCCCTCTAGTGGAAAAAAGAAAAACTCCCTTAATTTCCAATGTCCTTAATATGATTTTGTTTCTGTCTCTTACCTTTTTACTGTAAGGTTCCAGGTAGCTTTTGCTTTGATTAGAATAAATTCTGTGACAAAAGTTTAAAAATTTATTTGGAAGGACACAAATTAATCTTTAAAAAAAAAAGATTTTTATTAAAAAATATATAGCTAACATAGAACATTATATCAGTTTCAGGTATGCACTGTAGTTGCTCAACATTTATATACCTGAAGAAGTGATCACCATGATAAGTCCAGCAACCATCTGACACTGTACCAGCTATCACAATATTATTGACTATATTCCCTATGCTGGACATTATATCCCCATGACTTATTTGTTTTATACCTGGAAATTCGGACCTCTATTACACTTCACCTTCCCTCTCCCTTTTACATTTTTCAATGATAGTTGACATTCAGTGTTATTTGATATTAATTTCAGGTGTACAGCTTAGTGGTTAGACATTTATATAATTTAGGAAGTGATCCCTCTGACTAGTACGCACCTGGCACTATACATAGTTATTACTGTGTTAGTCATTATATTCCCTATGCTTACTTTACATCCCCATGACTATTTTGTAACTACTAGTTTGTACTTAATCTCTTCACCTTTTTCACCCTGTCCCCCAACTCCCCTCCCATCTATTACCCTGATAAATCTCGTACCCACCTGACACCATACACGTTATTACAATATAATTGACTGTATTTCTTATGCTATACCCTACATCCCCATGACTACTGTGTATTATAACAGCCAATTTGTACTTCTTAATCCCTTCCCCTTTTTCACTCATCCTGAAACCCCCTCCCATCTGGCAACCATCAATATGTTCTCTGTATCTATGAGTTTGTCTCTGTTTTGTTTAGTTTGTTCTTCAGATTCTACATATAAGTGAAATCAGAGTGCATTTGTCTTTCTCTGTCTGACATACTCCACTCAGCACAATACCCTCCAGGTCCATGCATGCTGCCACAGATGGCAAGAACCCATTCCCATCCATGGCGAGCAATATTCCATTGTATATATGTACCACCTCTTCTTTATGCATTTATCGACAGACATCCAAGCTACCTCCACATCTTGGCCATTGTAAACAATGCTGCAATGAACATGTGGATGCAAACGTCCTCTCAAACTAGTGTTTTGGGTTTCTTCAGATAAATACCCAGAAGTGAGATTACTGGGTCCCTTTTGTCTCTTGTTATAGCCTTTGTTTTAAAGTCTATTTTATTTGGCATAAGTGTTGCTACCCCAGTTTTTTTTGTTGTTCTGTTTCCATTTTCATGAAATAACTTTTTCCATCCCTTTGCTTTCAGTCTCTGTGTGTCTTTCAATCTGAAATGTCTCTTGTAGGCAGCATATGTAAGGGTTTTTGTTTTCTTTTTTTTTTTTTTTAAGATTTTTATTGGGGAATTGGGGGAGGAGAACAGTGTTGGGGAATTGGGGAAGGGGACCAGCCAAGTTGTTGTTCTTCAGTCTTCGTTGTGGAGGGCACCAGTCGCGATCTGGCTTCCTGTTGGTAGCTTGTGGTCTCTAAACTCAAGGTGCTGTGTTCAATCTTAGTTGCGGGTGGTCGTAGCCACCATCCCATGCGGGAGTCAAACCAGCAGCTTTGTTGTTAAGAGCACATGCTTTATCCACTGAGCCATCCAGGCGGCAGCTCAGCTCAAGGTGCCAAGTTCAGTCTTAGTTGCAGGTGGGTGTAGCCACCATCCCATGCGAGGGTCAAACCAGCAGCCTTGTTGTTAAGAGCACACAATTTATCCACAGAGTTGTCCGTGCGGCAGCTTAGCTCAAGGTACCAAGTTCAGTCTTAGTTGCGGGTGGGCATAGCCCACAATTGAACAGACAATCTTGTTGTTACACCAAGTGAGCCATCCTGCCACCTGTTGGCAGTTCAGCAACAGCTCAGCTCAGGTGCAGTGTCACTGGCCCATTTGGGAATCAAACTGGCAGACCTGTTGCTCAGAGCTCTTAAGCCAACTCTTAACCAACTGGGCCACTCAGCCAGACCGGGTTTTGTTTTTTTAACCATTTAGCCACCTGATGTTTTTGATTGGAACATTTATTCCATTTATGTTTAAACTAATTGTGGATTACTTTAAACATTTATTCCATTTATTTTTAAAGTAATTGTGGATAGATATATGGATATACATATAAATATATATATATATATATTCCCTCTAATATTCTTTATTAATACTGGAATACTGGTTTGGTGGTGATGAACTCCTTTAGCTTTTTCATATCTGGAAAGCTCTTTATCTGTCCTTTGATTTTAAATGATAGCCTTACTGGGTAGCGTATCCTTGGTTGTAGGTCCTTGCTTTTTTATCACTTTATTTTGTGCCAGTCCCTTCTGGCCTGCAAAGTTTCTGTTGAGAAATCAGCTGACAATCTTATGGGAGTTCCCTTATATGTCACTAGTTGATTTTCTCTTGCTGCTTTTAAGATTCTCTCTTTGTCTTTAACCTTTGCCATTTTAATTATAATGTGTCTTGATGTGGGCCTCTTTGGGTTCATCCTGTTTGGGACTCTGCACTTCCTGGGCTTGTACATCTATTTCCTTCTCCAAGTTAGGGAAGTATTCAGTCATTATTTCTTCAAATAAGTTTTCAGTTATTTGCTTTCTGTCTTCTCCTTCTGGTAACCCTATGATGTGAATGTTAGTATGCTTGATGTTGTTCCAGAGGCCCCTTAAACTCTCCTCATTTTTTTGGATTCTCTTTTTTTTTTTTTTTGCTGTTCTGATTGGGTGTTGTCTTGTTACTTTGTCTTCTAAATCGCTGATTTGAACCTCTACTTTGGCTAATCTACAGTTGATTCCTTCTAATGTATTCGTCATTTTAACCATTGTGTTATTTATTTATGATTGGTTCTTTTTTATGTTTTCTATCTCCATTTTTATGTTTCCTATCTCTTTGTTGAAGTTCTCCCTGAGATCATTGAGCATCCTTATAACTAGTGTTTGGAACTCTGCGTCTGGTAGATTGCTTGTCTCTATTTTGTTTAGTTCTTTTTTCTGGAGCTTTTTTCTATTCTTTCATCTGGGACATGTTTCTTTGTCTTCTTATTTTTGCTGCCTTCTTGTGTTTGTTTCTATCTGTTAGGTAGAGCTATCCCTCCCTGTCTTAGTAGAGTGGCCTTATGTAATAGGTGTCCTATGGGGCTCAGTGGTGCAGTCTCCCTGTTCACCTGAGCCGGGTGCTGCCATGTGTTCCTTGTATGGGTTGTATGTGCCCTCCTATTGTAGGTGATCCTTGGTTGCTGTTTGCATGTCAATGGAAGGGATTGACCCTCAGGCTGATCAGTTGGGAGGACTGGCCACGACTAGAGTGGAGGTGATCGTGTGCAGGGGTTGACTCTAAGGAGCAGGATTTGCTTTAATAGCACTGCGGTGCCTGCCCAGTCTGTCCTTTGGGTATGTCATCTCTGGAGGTAGCGGTGTGGTGCTTTGGTCAAACCAAAGCCTACCACTGGGAGTGGCTCTGTTGAAGGCCAAGTTCAGCCTCTGCCTGTGTCCTGCTCAGGACTGCCTGGTATGAGTCACAAGGCAATCTGGAGATGGCAGCCTTCTGTGCTGTGCTTGGAGGAGCCTTGAGAGGCGAAGCCACGAACTGAGGCTGGCTGCCACTAGTGCCGGGCTTGAGGCTTCTTTTTTTTTTTTTTTAAGCTGAGCCATCCTGCCACCTGTTGGCAGCTCAGCAGCAACTCAGCTTGGGCCGGGCATTGAACCGCTGTTGCTCAGAGCTCAAACTCTTGAGTGAGCTCTTAACTAACTGAGCCACTAGGCCGGCCCTCGGAGGCTTCTTAGCAAGAGGTATGGGGCATGCCGAAGTCAGATACTTCTTGTTTGGTGTTTGTTAACCTTTGAGAGATTTTAGGAAGTTCCTTAACATGAGCCAAGACAGGCTGTTTGTATGGAAATGCCACTGGAACCTGCGTGGGTGGGTCCGAAAGTTAGGTGGGGTGCGGTCTCAGGAAATCACCAGGGCAGGGTGAACAGTATTAGCTAGGTTTATGGCGAGTCAGACATGGCTTCAGTCTGTGTCTGCATGCTGGGAATTGGGGAAGGTTCAACAAAGGAACAATAGTTATTAACAGCACTTCTGTCTGGGAAAAAGCTGACCCTCCAGCCCTTGTCCTAAGCCAGACAATTTAGTTCTCCCCGTATGTCCCTGGTGCCTTTCAAGCGGCTGCCCCAGTGCTTGAGCTCAGAGTGAGTGAGTCCTTCAGTGAGTAAGTTCATGTGTGGGCCCTTTAAAAGGAGCTCCTGGGAATGCAGCCGCCTTCCATCTCACTCAGCCACAATCTCCACTGATTTTCACAGCCAGAAGTTATGGGGTTTTCTCTTCCTGGCACTTGAACCCTGGGCTGGGGAGCCTTGGTTGGGTCTGGGACCTGTCGCTCCTCAGGGAGGACCTCTGCAGCTGAGACAACCTTCCTGATTTTTTAACCATCACACGTGGGTATGACAACTACTCTCTTCCTTGTTTCTGCCCCTCTTACCAGTCTAGACGTGGCTTCTGCATGTCCTTAGTTGTAGGACTTCTATTCAGCTAGACTTCAGGCGATTTTCAGTGATGGTTGTTCTGCAGTTTAGTTGTAATTTTGATGTGGTCATGAGAGGAGGCAAGCACAGCATTTACCTA
>NW_017731772.1:4480-35811 GCF_001890085.2 Hipposideros armiger | reverse complement strand
CTATCTGCTGGCTGTAGGCAATGTTGGCGCACTTTTGCTCTACTATCCAGCTTTGCTTTTATCTGTGATTGTTTGCAGAATGAAAATGTGTTAAGTAGATGAGCTTCTGTATATTAAGAAGTTTCTTACCTGAAGAAAATAATTCTTATGAGTGCACATGTAGTCAGCTGTAGAATATTGGTAATCTTGTGAATGAGGGAGTGTGGAGAGAGGAATTAAATTTTGTTCTTCATCCTTTGATTGTGGACTATACTTGCTGGGTACTTTCCAAACTGGAATCTTTTTATAGGGAATTATATTTGGTGCTTAGAACATTTCTCACTCAGATTCCAATGATACCTATTGAATGGCTAGGGATACTTGTATAAATATATGTGTTCCAGAAAAAAGATTGTGCTGATGAGGCAAAAGTGGGAAAGAGGGCTTTGTCAAAGATCTTAAGTTAGAGTGATGAATATAGGTTATTTAATGGGGAAAATACCTTTGATATGTGCATTAACTTTATGTTTGAACTTTCATAAATTCAACTCTGATTTCTGAGTTTAGTTGGAAAAGGAGATTGAGAGATTTAAGTAGAACACTACTTGATATTATTTTTTCTTTCAATAGTACAGAAAAGATTTCAAGACTTAAAAACTGAAGAGAAAATGAAACACAGCCATCTAGTGGATGCAACTTTGAGAGCTATAAGCATAGTTAAATTATCATGAGCTCACATAAAAATCGCTCAAGGGTCATTATTAGGCATTCAAGCCAACCACCCCTTATCACACAAAGGAGCAATATATATTTTGTATTACTAAATACTTTAAAACTTTCATGAGAGGGGAAAACATTATATATGGCAGTTGAACTATAGTATTACGTAAATACCCTCAGAGGTCAATGAACTAGCATAACATTATGGTAAGTAAGCTGTGCACATTTGAATTGTAATATATATTAATCAGATTTTTTAAATTGTAAAACTCTAGTAGTACGTCTTTTTTTTTTTTTTAAACCAAATCTTTTTTGCTTATTAAACTACTGCTAGATTTATTTTATTTTATTGGGGAATTGGGGGAGGGAACAGCGTTGGGGAATCAGGGAAGGGGAACACACAAGCCACTGTCCTTTTGTTCCTCAGTCTAGCTGTGGAGGACGTCGCTTCACCGGCCCATGTTGGTATTGTGATCATTGCGTTCTTCCCGGCTGAGGCAGATCGGTTGCCAGACCTTGGACAGCTGCTCGCGGTGGCTCACGGCTGCTCACGCTGGCTGCTGGCCACTCACAGTAGCTTACTGCAGCCCATTGCAGCCCACTGCAGCCTATGCCATTGCTGGCGACTCACGGCAGCCCAGCTCCAGGTCGAGCTGTTGTTCACAATCCCATCTGCAGAGGGTGCAGCACCACTTGCCCATGTGGGATCCGAACCGGCAGCCCTGCTGCTCAGAGCTTGCGCTCCCAAGCCAACTCTTAACCAACAAGCCACTTGGCCGGCCATCTAGTAGTGCCTCTTAAATACATGTATATTCTGAAACATTGCTGGAAAATTTCTAAGTCTCTCTTCCCTATATAAATTAACCTATTATTTTGGTTGAAGCACAGATTTATTTATCTACTGTCTCCTATAGAATAAATTTTAGTCATTGTTGGCTTACAAACTTTATTGATGCAAAAATGAATTATTTTCCAGGAGCAAGACAGTGCTGTACAAAATATGCACAAGAAAGTAGAAAAATTAGAAGCTGAACACATGGAGTGCTCTGACCTTTTACGGAGACAAACAAGTGAACTTGAATTTAGCACTCAGCGAGAGGAACATCTTAGAAAAGAATTTGAGGTACATTTTCTCATTCTTTTATAACTTATGTATGTTAACCAGTCAATAATTTAAGGTCAGAGAAAGTTTTGTCATGCAATAAAAAATAAAACTAATTTTTGACATTTATTTATATTGAATATTTGGCTCCTTTGAAAACTTTTGTATCTGAGTAAATTATATTTTGCCCCTAATTTTAAAAATCAATTTTTAACAATTCTCATGGAATATTTGGAAAGTTTGAGGGTGATTGTTTACACTCTAATGTTGAGGAAGCAGTACAGGAAAAGATTTTGTATATATAATATTACATTCTAATTTGGTAATTTGAATCATATACTAGCTGCATGATTTTGTGGAATGCTTTAAAGGTAAGAGGAGATGGGAAAGGAGCATCAGTTTACAAATGAAAAATATGATTTTATGAGTGTATAATATTCTAATCTTGAGAGAAATGAAATTTACTTAATTCTTCCTTTAAAAATTTCCTTTTGCTTTGTGGGAAATGAAATATTAGATAAATAAGTTCGTCTTACATATAACTTATAATTGTTATTAGGTAAATAAACATTTATAAAAAATATTTAATGATAAAATGCGAGAAGTACTCTTGTTAAACTCACTGCTATCATTTAACATTGTTTTGGGAATTTTAGCCAAAGAAATAAATAAAGGCCAGAGCAGCAATAAGAATTATAATTTTTGGAAAGAAAGAAATATGATTCTTATTATTTTCAGATGATATGCTTATAACCCTGTATAATCAAGAAAATCAACTTTGAAATTATTGACACTAGTAATAGGAGTCCAGGAAGAAAATAATATATAACAATTATATTTACAATCTTACATACCGGCAACAATAAGAGAATAAAATATTTAAAAAGTTTCCACCACAGTGATAAAAATAGAAATACCATTAACAACAAATACATAAAAAATTATGAAATTTAACTGAGAGTCTTAAAAGAAGATGGTGAGACATTTTGGGAACACTTAACATTGTAAAAACGTGAATCCTCCCTAGATTACATTATGAATTATATGGGTTAAAGCAGTTCCAGTAAAAAATTCAATGGAATTATTTTGGAAAGACAGATTCTAAAATTCATGTGGAAAACCTGAAGAGCCCAATGAGAATATGAAAATTTTTATAAGAATTATGAATGGGGTCTTATACTAGAAGTGAATATGTACTGTAAATCGTCAGTAATGTATCATTTGTGGTTTTTGGTTGTATGCAACAGAAACCAACTTTGGTTAACTTAAAAAGGGAATTCAGTGGAAGAATATGGAAATCCTATTCACAGAATCAGAAGGAATGCTGAGGAATCAGACTCTGAAAGCATGTGAATCCCAGAGCATCTCTAGGGGTCTTGGGAGTGGAAATGATGGATGAAGTTGGGATGAATTGTTATCAATAATTTTCATTCTTTTCGTAGCTTTATTCAGGATTCAAATCCCAGGAAGAGAACATTTGATTGAAAGAAGTAATTTTCCCCAAATAAATCATTTTCCATTCTACTAAATTAAAGCTCCCAAAAGAGTTTCTCATAAAATCAGGATGCTGGTACCAAAGAAGGGAAAAAGATTGTTGGGTGACCAAAAAGTATAATAACTCTAAGGCCAGACTTTCAGTGGAACAGAATTGAAAGACTAGTAGTAGACTTACAAAATATTTATAAAAATTTAGTATATAATTTTAAATCAGTGAGGATAGGAAAGGTTATTCAGTGAATTGTATTGAAATAATTGGATTAACTGTTTGGGACAAAATAAAATTTGATTTGTATCTTACATTATATTCTAAAATAAATTCCAGTTGGATTAAAAAGAGTGAAATATTAAAAATGATGAACTAAGAAGAAAATTTAGATTAATTTTTTTTTGTTCTCTGAGTATAGTGTGATTTACTACTGATCATAAAAGCAGTAAATAAAATTACAAAGGAATAGATTTATAGCTTTGACTACGAAAAATTAAAGTCATTGTAAGTGAAACCCTATTTTAAATAAAACAAAAAGACGAATAACCAAATAAGAAAAATATTTACAGCAAAAGGTAAATATATCTCTATTTCTATGTCTCTGTATCTCTGAGCATACAATGAATGGCTTTGCCATATACTCAACTGGCAAAGAATTCAAGTGGAGTAGATTTGGAGAGATCAGGAATGTTTTGTTTTAATTGTTATATTTGACGTGCCTGTTTGACATACAGGTGGAGCTATTGAGTAGGTAGTTGAATTTGTGGGTATTAGTCTTAGGGAAGCCTAACTGTAGGATGATAGGAATGTGCCGAATAATTCACTGGGAAATTTTAAAATGTTACAATCTGTGTAGGTCTTTTCTCTGTGTTTATTTAGTTTCTGCAAAGAGTTGCCTGCTAGTTTCCTTTTTGGTGGTTATAAAACGGAAGAACATGGCGGAAGAATCTGGGTGTCATACTGTTCAGTATGCAGACTTTCCCCTGATTTCAGTCTTGTGTACCCCTCTCTCTGCCCCCTCTCTGTGTATTCCCTATATCCAGACTTGGGTTCAGATTCCCATTCCCCACATAATAAACCTCCTGTTTGTGTAATGGTTAGGGAGGGGTATTGTTTGGCTACTTGGGGTGCAGATGGATGCCTGGAGGTTAAGTTTCTTATACTGATGACATTTAAAAAAAACTTAGAGATATTTACTTGTTTTCTTATTTATAGTGTGCAATTCATTGGTCTTTAGTACATTCACAGAGTTGTGCAACCATCACCACAATCAATTTTAGAATGTTCGCATCGCCTCAATAAGAAGTTCCATATCCATTAGCCATGACTCTCTTATTCCCCTCTCTCTCAGCCCTACGCAACCATTAACCTACTTTCTGCCTTTATAGATTTGCCTGTTCTGGATATTTCATATTAATGGAATCCTGCAATATGTGGTCTTTTGTGTTTGACTTTTTTCACTTAGTGTGATGATTTTGGGATTCATCTATACTGTATCATGTATCAGTATTTCATTCCTTTTTATTACTGAATAAGATTTCATTGTATTGTATGCCACATTTTGTTTGCCCATTCATCAGTTGATGGACATTTGTGTTTCCACCTTTTGGCTATTATGAATAATCCCTCTATGAACATTTGTATACAAGTTTTTGTGTGGACATGTTTTTTGTTCTCTTGTGTATACACCTACAGGTGGAATTATTGCATCACATTGGAGACTCTTTGTTTAACTTTTTGAGGAACTGTCAGACTATTTTGCACAGTGGTGGCACCATTTTATATTCCTCTCAGCAACGTATGAAAGTTCCAATTTCTCCAGATCCTCACCAACACTTGTTATTTGTCCTTTTTATTATGGGCACTCTAGTTGGGTATATAATAGTATCTCATTGTGGTTTTGGTTTGCATCTCTTTAGTAACTGATGATTTTGAATATCATTTCATATGCTTATTGATCATTTGTATATTGTTGGACAAATATCTCTTCAGATCTATTGTCCATTTTTAGTGGGTTATTTGTACCACATGAATGTAAGATGTTAATAATAGGGGAATCTGGGTGTGGGGTGTATAAAAACTTTCAATAATAATATGAACTTGGCAAAGATAAAATTATTCACATGTTTACCACCCATGGCCTAATTTTATGTAGGGTTAGAGAACAAATAAAAATGATATTATATTCTAAATATTTTTAGCTTATTTGTCATTTGTGCTGAACATTTTTTCAGGCCAATAAATTCAGGAATGTATCATCATATTTTACATCATCATTTTTAATATGTGGTTTGTGGATGGCCTGTTCAAAAGAATAGAGTTAAAGATCTGAATATATTTAGAATTTAAAAAAATCATTTGAAGTCACGTTAGGATGCTGTAAAACCCTATGATTATCACTAAAAACATTTTAATTGCCTTATAGGTGTGAAAAATACTAGATAACTGGTTTTTTTTGTTGTTGTTGTTATTGCTAAACTTCTTGGTAAGCCAGTTTTGACCCATTTGAGGAAATGTCTAATGCCTAAACTTTAGGATTTGTTTTTGGATAACTCAGTATTGATTTTTTTCTTGTAAAATATTTACTTGTCTCAATTTATTTTTTATTGATTGATTTTGTAAATATAAAATTGTTTTAACACTAGTTTTACTGTGTGTGTGTGTGTGTGTGTGTGTGTGTTAGCTATTCTGTAAATACTATTGATAATACCAGGTCTCTGGTTTTGGAGAATTTGTAGCTTTGGGGAGCTAGTCCAGATAGTTTCTATTTTTATTCTATTTGCAAGTATTTTATAAGTGGACAAGTATAATCTTTTGACTTATTTCCGATTCTTCATTTTTAGACATCTTTAAAAATTTGGCTTTATATTTAAATTAATGTATTTTGTATTGGCCATTTGACCAGATGATGACACAATGAAGGAGAAGTTAAATGTCTGCAGAGCATTTTTGCTAGTTTTATGTTCAATTTTGGAGACATTAACTACTAGTAATTCTAGATACTTAAGTAATTGTCAGTGGTATTTAAAAAAAAGATTAATATAAGATGCGATAATAAAGAGGAAAATCATTAAAATTTTAATTTACTAGAACAGATTATTTAATGTCAGTAATATCAGACGAAAGCAACTAATAACGATAGACATTTAGTCTAATAAATGTTTTAAATGAAGCTTTTTAATAGTTGCATTTCATGAAAAAGTGATTTCTTTATGTGCCCAGGCAAAAGATGTCTATATATATATATATATATATTTTTTTTTTTATAAACCTGATAAACTGTATACAGTTGTGTGGCTTAATCATCTTAAAGTGGATCAATGTTTTCTTAGATTAAAAAAGCAAACAAACTCCCAATTCAATTTTATAAATTTGGTGCTGGATACTACGGAACCAAGGGAAAAGCGAACTAGAAAAAGAAATATCCATGGCTTTTATAAACATCCTTACAACTAGGGAGTTTTAAAAAAATTTTTTTATCATGGGAAATAAGCTTAACTCAATAAGAAAAAAGAGAAGATGCAAACCTAATTCTGAGAGAACTGAAGAATCTTGCGAAGATTACAGCGTAGAGAGAACAGTCTTTGCAAATAAATTCTGAATTGCTTCTGTCAGTCATATTCTATATTATAGTAACATGAAGGATAGAATGTAGCTTTTTTCCTCTACACATATACTACACTCAAGTGAAAAAGGAAAAGAAAAATTAATTTCACTTTTCATATTGTCCATGAAGGCAACCTCCTATGAGTCATCTTTTTAAAAGCATCAGGTATTTGTGGGAATTATTTTTAAACTCCTATTTGTGTTGATTACTAACTATAAAGTAGGTAAATGATGAAATCACCTGGGTTATATAACTGGGCTTATATGTATTATACATTTCTGTATTTATGTTCATACTGGATTTTCAAATTGCAACTTCATTAAAAAATTTGTTAAATGCTGAATTTTTTTGTTGCCAGAAAAGGTAAAGATGATTTTTTTTTTAAAGATTTTATTGGGGAATTGGGGGAGGGGAACAGACAAGTTGCTGTCATTTTATTCTTCAGTCTAGTTGTGGAGGACGTCGCTTCACTGGCCCATGTTGGTATTATCATTGCTCTCTTCCCGGGTAAGGCAGCTGCTCGCCAGCCATTGGATGGCTACTCACGGCAGCTCAGGGTGGCTCACGGCAGCTCACGAAAGCTCACGACAGCTGCCGGCCAGTCCCACTGCAATCTATGCCATTGCCAGCGACTCACAGCAGCCCAGCTCCAGATCGAGCTGTTGTTCACCATCTTAGCTGTAGAGGGCGCAACGTCACTGACCCTCATGTGGGATCCGATCTGGGGTCCTGCTGCTCAGAGCTGGCATCCCAAGCCAATTCTTAACCATTGCACCACTCGTCTGGCCCCCGAGATGATTTTTAAAGATGCTAAATTAATTTATTACCATGCTAATCAGAATTTGTGGTTTACAGATTCTGTTCCTGAAATTTCCTGTTTTATTATCTGTGGTTTCTTTTATTATACCTAAAAGTAATAGAATCTCTGCCCCCCCCTTAAACTGTTTTATAATCTGAATGGTATGCTTCATTATTCATTCGTTGTGAATGAAAAAAGAAAGTATTCTCCAATTTACTCATGTAGTCATCCTGCTGCCTTCATATGTCCATTCTGAAACTCTGAAACTGTTGCATTTCTCAGTGACTAATTTTGAGGTTTCTCTCTTCAAGCTGCATTTCACCATGGTTAAAATGATAAGACACATAGAACTCTGAATATTTGTACATTCAGCTCTTTCTTGAAACTGCTGTGTAATTTTAGAGTGAGGACCACCTTAAATGAGCCTGTTTATGTAAAATCATCTTAGAAGATTCTGGAAAACAAGTATGATTTGGCTATTAATAAAACAGTTGCAAATGAATGGTAATCCATGCAGAGATATAAGACGTGTCCCCTAGAGGCTGTTGGTGTTCTGGGGTAAATTTTGTGTAACTGTTTGGAAGTAGTGCTTTATAACACACTCCTGAGAAATCCCTAACTAGTTTGTACTTGTGTGATATGTCCTTCCCTATTTTTTTTGATGTCCATTTTAGTGGGCTAAATTTTGTGTATCAGTTTTACTGCTTGACCAAGTCCTTTAAATTCACATATATCCGCTGGACTGGGTATATTCTATTTGAGGAGAAAGTATGTAGTAGGAACTATTTTTTGCCCACTCTTTTAGCCAATTCATGGTATACATGTGTTTTCAAAACTTTTGGAATAGGCCCATGGAAACCGTGGGAGCAAATGTGGTGTGGAGAACAAATGTCTCAATGTGTTTGGTTGATTCTGCTGCTGATTGGAGCCTGCCGCTGATGCTCTGTGTTATGACAAAACATGTACCGGAGGGCTGGACAGTAGACATCAGTCTCTATGTTATCTTTTTTCAAAGATGAACACTCACTTTTCTTAAGTGGAGTAGATTATCTAATTGGGCTTAATATGATCTAATGAGGTATGTCATAAAATAAAATAAATTAGGTATGGTGAACATACAGTATTTCCTGAAATAAAAATCTCTTGGCAGTATATTGCAGTAGGAAAGGACATGACAACCAGCTAATAAATGATAAAATATGTGACCATTTTGTGTTACATAAAAAGCGCTGCTGTGCCTAGTGTTAGGGAATAGACAAAGTATAATGTAATACATACTTATTTTTAATTTAAAAATTTTTTTTATTGGTGGAAGGGAACAGCGTTGGGGAATCAGGGGAGGGAAACAGACAAGTTGCTGTCCTTTTGTTCTTCAGTCTAGTCGTGGAGGACGTTGCTTCACTGGCCCATGTAGGTATTATCATTGCACTCTTCCCGGGTGAGGCAGATTGGTCGCCGGGTTCTGGACGACCGCTCATGGAGGCTAACAGCAGCCCACTGCAGCAGGGGCTGCAGCCTACGCTGTCACCAGCGACTCACAGCAGCCCAGCTCCAGGTCAAGCTATTGTTCACCATCTTAGCTATAGAGGGCAGTGTCACTGGCCCTCATGTGGGATCTGAACCAGGGCCCTGCTGCTCAGAGCTGATATCCCAAGCCAGCTCCTAACCAGCGTGCCACTCGGCCAGCCCTGTAATATTTACTTTTATTACAGACAAACCTGTATAGTTAAATTGACTTGTATATATGAATTTGTGTTGGATTTTGTATTTTAATTTGAATTATATTTTGCCTTCTTTCCCTGCTTTGTTGACTACGTTAGGATTGGATACTAATGAGACAGTTAGTGATTATTGTACTAGTTCTCTTAGGCAGTATTATTGGAAAAAATTTTGTGAATAGCATCTTAATGTTCCTCTACCACCCTCTGCTGGATATAAGAATTAATTCACCTGAGTAAATTAAAAAATATATTTATTAGAAGGGCTTTAATTTAATAATGTCTGTCAACAAAGCCCACTCTTCGAAGGAGTTATTTAGTGATTTGAAGATATTTTTTCCTGTCCTTACTGATTAATTAATAGGTTTAATAATAATAAACAATTTATAAATTTGTTTTCTTCTGGACATTTCATTCAAAGTATGAAAGTATGAAAATAAAGATATGCTCTTTGGTTTATTATTTCAAGCCAACGTCTTCTTGATTTTTGGAGTGAAAATCATATAATTAATTAATATGACATAACATATACATAAGGAATGAAAACAAGACTGAATCGTTGATTCTTTTATCATAGAATCACTGAACAGTCTGTATTTTAATAAAATATAAGACTATTTTGATAGAGAAACTTAATGCATATGCTCTTTGAAATTCAAAATAATATATTTTATTATATTAATATAATATTAATATATTAGCATTGTTTGACTGGTTTCTTCCCTCTCTCTGCCCTTTATTAGTTTTTTACTTGTTCTAATCATTTATCTCAATGTCTGTGGGTTATTTCCTTGTGACTGATAAGACTTCTGACTTATAGAATCTAAAATGAGCATACTGAATACTGAGAAAATCAACTTTAATTCTTTTTTTTTTTTTTAAATTATGTTGGGGAACAGTATGTTTTTCCAGGACCCATCAGCTCCAAATCAAGTAGTTGTTTCAATCTAGTTGTGGAGGGTGCAGCTCCTTGGCTCATGTGGGGATCGAACTGGCAACCTTGGTGTTATGAGCCTGCACTCTAACCACTGAGCTAACTGGCTGCCCCTCAACTTTAATTCTTTAAGGACAGGAACTTCATCTTATGGGGTCTACATAGAAAATTTTTCTTTAAAGTAGTATTGTGCCTACCTAGGGTAATGCTCATGTTAATCTGGCTAAACGTAAGGATTTCTCTCTATAGCATGCACCATGCTTTATACCTACACCCAATGAGGATCCCTTGTTTGAAGGATTCAAAGTCAGCATTTAGAGGGATCTCTTTTTTTCAAAAATCAAGAAGCTTGTCTTAGGCTGTCACTTCTTTGACAGTAGTTCTTACACTCTGGGATTCTTTTGATTTTTTAATTGAGATATACATCACATATCATAAAATTCACCGCTTTAGAGTATACAATTCAGTGGTTTTTAGTATACACCCCAAATTGTGCAACATGACCACTATCTAATTCCAAAATGATCTCATCATCCCAACAGAAAACTTCGTGTTCATTAGCAGTCACTGCTCATTTCTCCCTCTGCCCCTAGAGATTGGCTAAGACACTGCGTATCTGTATAGATTTGCCCATTCTAGACATTTCATATAAATGAAGTCATCCAATATGTGGTCCTTTTTGTCTGGTTTCTTTCACTTAACATATATTTTCAAGGTTCATCTATGTTGCAGCTTGTATTGGCACTTAATTGCTTTTTATGGCTGAATAATATTCCATTGTGTGGATATACCACATTTCGTTTATCCATTCATGATGGACACTTGGGTGTTTCCACCTTTCGCTATTATGAGAAATGCTATATGAACATTTATGCATATGTTTTTGTTTAAACATGTTTTTATTTCTCTTTGGTATATGCCCAGGAGTGGAGTTGCTGGATCGTATGGTAACTGTTTAACTTTTTGAGGAATTGTCAAACTGTTTTCCATAGTGATGGCACCATTTTACATTGCCACCAATAATGTATGAAGTTTCCAATTTCTCTACATCCTCACCAATACTTGTTATTTTCCATTTTTAAAATCATAGTCATCCTAGCGGGCATGAAGATGTATCTCTTTGTGTTTTTTCTTTTTTTCTTTTATGATTTTTATTAAAATATAGCTAACATAAAATATTATGTTAGTTTCAGGTGTACACCATAGTTATTCAACATTTATATACCTAAAGAATTGATCACCATAAGTCCAGCAACCATCTGACACTGTACAACACTATCACAATATTATTGACTATATTCCCCATGCTGTACATTCCATTCCATGACTTATTTGTTTTATACCTGGAAATTTGGACCTCTTATTCCCCTTTACCTTTTCTCCCCTTTAAAATTTTTTAAATTACAGTTGACATTCAACATTATCTTTTATTAATTTCTGGCATAGAGCATAGTGGTCAGACATTTTCATAATTTAAGAAATGATTGACCTGACTAGTCTAGTACCCACCTGGCACTATACATAGTTATGACCATATTATTGACTATATTCCCTATGCTTTACTTTACATCCCCTGACTATTTTGTAACTACCAGTTTCTACTTCTTAATCCCTTTATCTTTTTCACTCAGCCCCCAGCCCTCTCCCATCTATCACCCCAACAAATTTAGTGTTCATCTGACACTATACATAGTTATTAGAATATTATTGACTATATTCCTTATGCTATACCCTACATCCCCATGATTACTATATAACAACCAATTTGTACTTCTTAATCCCTTTCACCTTTTTCACTCAGTCCCAATCCCCCTCCCATCTGGCAAACATTAAAATGTCTTCTGTATCTATGAGTTTGTTTCTGTTTTGTTTGTTTATTTTGTTCTTTAGAGTCCACATATAAGCAAAATCACATTGCATCTGTCTTTCTCTGTCTGACATTCTCCACTCAGCACAACACCCTCTAGGTCCATTCATGCTGCCACAGATGGCAAGAACCCATTTCCTTCCATGGCCGAGCAATATTCCATTGTATATATGTACCACCTCCTCTTTATCCATTCTTCCACTGACAGACACCCAGGCTGCCTCCACATCTTGGGCATTGTAAACAATGCTGCAATAAATATATGGATGCACATGTCTCCCTGAAGTAGCATTTGGGTTTCTTCAGATAAATAGCCTGAAGTGGGATTACTGGGTCCTTTTTTTGTCTTGTTATAGCCTGTGTTTTAAAGTCTATTTTGTTTGGTGTTAAGTATTGCTACAGCTTTTTTGTTTCCATTTTCATGAAATATCTTTTTCCATCCCTTTACTTTCCATCTGTGTGTGTCTTTCGATCTGAAGTGAGTCTCTTGTAGGCAGTGTATTAAGGGTTTTGCTTTCTTATCCATTCAGCCCTCCTGTATCTTTTGAGTGGAGCATTGAATGCATTTACATTGAAAATACTTGTTGATAGACATGTAGCTATTGCCATTTTATTCATAATTTTGATCTTTTCTCCCCCCATCTTAAAGAAGTCCCTCTAACATTCCTTGTGATACTGGTTTGGTGTTGATAAACTCTTTTAGCTTTTTCTTGTCTGGGAAACTCTTTATCTGTCCTTCGATTCTAAATGATAGCTTTGCTGGGTAGAGTAATCTTGGTTGTAGGTCCTTGCTTTTCATCACATTGAATATTTTGTGCCAATCTCTTCTGGCCTGCAATGTTTCTGTTGAGAAACCTGCTGACAATCTTATGGCACCTCCCTTATAAGTTACTAGTTGCCATTCTTTTGCTACTTTTAGGATTCTCTCTTTGTCTTTAATACTTGCCTTTCTAATTATGATGTGTCTTGGTGTGGGCCTGTTTGTGTTCTTCTTGTTTGTGCCTCCTGGACTTGTATATCTATTTCCTTCAGCAGGTGAGGAAAGTTTTCAGTCATTATTTCTTCAAATAGGTTTTCAATCTCTTGCTTTCTCTTTTCTCCTTCTGGTACCTCTATGATGCAAATGTTGTTACTCTTGATATTGTCCCAAAGGTCTCTTAAACTATCCTCATTTTTTTTTCTTGTTGCTGTTCTGATTAGGTGTTTTCTGCTACTTTGTCTTCCAAATCGCTGATTCAGTCCTCTGCTTCATGTAGTCTGCTGACAATTCCTTCTAGTGCATTCTTCATTTCCATTATTGTATTCTTCACTTCTGATTGGTTCTTTTTTATGGTCTCTGTGTCCTTTTTTATGTTTGCTATCTCTCTGTTGAAGTTCCCACTAAGTTCCTTGAGCACCCTTATAACCATTGTTTTGAATTGTGTATTTGGTAGGTTGCTTGCCTCCATTTTGTTTAGTTTTTTTTTTTTCCCCTGCAGTTTTCTCCTACTCTTTCATTTGCAATGTATTTCTTTGTTTCCTCATTTTGGCTGCCTCTCTGTTTGTTTCTGTGTATTAGGTAGATCTGCTATGTCTCCCAGACTTGCCCAGGTGGCCTTATGTAGTAGGTGCCCTGTGGAGCTTTGGCACAGTCTCCCTGGTCACCTGCTCTAGGTGCTCCAGGTGTGTCTTTTGTGTGGGTTATGTGTGCTCTCCTGTTATATATGAACCTTGATTGCTGTTGGCACATCAGTGAGTGGGATTGACCCTCAGGTTGATTGGCTGTGGGATTTGACCATGTCCACAGCTTACAGGCTGCCATGGGGAGTCTTACCCCAGTGAGTGGGATTTGCTCCAGCAGGCTCTGGTGCCTGTTGAGACTGCTCTTTGGGTGTGACACTTGTGGGACTAATTGGGTGGTGTTCTGCTGTGGTCTGAAGCCAACCTCCAGGTATATTGGTTCTGGGACCTCTTGTGAGGGGCTGTGGTGCAGGCCCAGGTCACCCACTGCCTGTGACTGGCCGGGGAATACTTGGTAGGAACTACAAAGTGATATGTGGTTGTTTGCTGCCTGTATTAACCCTGGAGGCATGTGGGAGAGGCCACCCTGTGAACTGAGGATGGCTGCCACCAGTACTGGGCCTGGGGTAGCTCTACAAAAAGTCAGGACACCCCGAGGACTGCTGCCACCTGCTGGCTCCCTTAAGGTTCAGTCCCTGATCAAGCCTTGTGCAGCATATGAGCTGGGTGAGACAGAGTCACAGGGAGTCATTAGAGTGGGAAGAATTGTGGTCAGTGAGTTAATGTAGACTCTAGTGTGGTTGTGGTACCAGTGCTGAGCCTGGAGCTACTCAGCAAAAGTTTCAGAGCACACCAAGGCCAGCTGCTGCCTGCCTGGGTTCTGCGGAGTCTGATAGCTTTTAAAGAAAGAGTGCAATATGGGTGAGGCTGATTGCTCTGGGAGGAAGTGCCTCTGCTGTTGGGTGAGTTAGGTGGGACGAGATCCCAGTGATTCAGCAGAGTGGAACAGTGGAGCTCACTAGGCTAGTCACATTCAGATTTGCCCTGTGGGGGATTGGCTTAACACAGGAAAGATGGCGCCTGCCTGCCGGCTGCACATAAGGAGGACCCTACTCAGTGAAAATGGCGACTGCCTTCTAGCCCCCATGCCAAGACCACATATCTCAGTCTGACCCCCCATATGCGTCTGACACTCCTGGAGTGACTGTCCCTCCACTGGAGCCCAAGGTGAGTGCCTATGAGTGAGAGAGCCTGTGCGCGGGCTGTTGAAGAGGATGTCTGGGTTTCCTGCAGTCTTCTATCCCACCTGGATGTTTGGAATCCCCACTGTTTTTCACAGCCAGATGTTGTGGGGCTCCTCTTTTTGGCACCAGCCTGTGTGGGACTGGAGTCCCATGCTCCTCTGGGGTGTGGGGAACCTCCATGGCTGAGATACCCCTCCCAGTTCTCAACCGCCACACGGAACTTTGGGGCTAGTTTTGCATCACCACCACTCCTACCAGTCTCGACATGACTTCTTTATATCCTTAGTTATAAAACTTCTGTTTAACCAGACTGCAGATGGTTCTCCAGGTTGATTGTCCCATAATTTAGTTGTAATTTTAATGTGTTCATGGAAGGAATCAGGCACAGTGTTTATTTACTCTGCCATCTTGGATCTCTTCATTTCTATACCTTTGTGGTTTTCACTTACATTTCCCCAATGACTAATAATGTTGAACATAATTTCATGTACTTACTGCCTATTAGTATATCTTCTTTGGAGAAATGTCTGTTCTATCCCTCTACCAATTTAGAAAATTGAGTTGTTTGCCTTTTTGTTGTAAGAGTTCTTTTTGTATTCTGGATACTGGACCCTTATCAGATATATGATTTGTAAATATTTCTCCCATTCTCTAGATTGTCTTTTCACTTTCTTGATAATGTCCTTTGATGTGCAAAAGCTAAAAATTTTGGTGAAGAAGTGAAGTTTATATATTTTTTCTTTTGTTATGCTTTTGGTGTCATATTTCAGAATCTGAGGTCATGAAGACTTACCCCTGTGTTTCTTCTAAGATTTTTTTTTTATCATTTTAGCTGTTATATTTAGGTTATTGATCTCTTTTGAGTTCATATATATGATGTGAGGCAGTGGTCCCAATATATTCTTCTGCCTGTGTATATCCAGTTGTGTCAGCACCATTTAATGAAAAAAAAGATTCTTTCTCATTGAATGGTCTTGGCACTTGTGTCAAAAATCAATTGACCATTGGGCAGGCCGAGTGGCGCGTTGGTTAAGAGCTGGCTTGGGACGTCAGCTCTGAGCAGCAGGGCCCCAGTTCGGATCCCACATGAGGGCCAGTGACACTGCATCCTCTACAGCTAAGATGGCGAACAACAGCTCGACCTGGAGCTGGGCTGCTGTGAGTCACTGGCAATGGCGTAGGCTGCACTGGGGCTGCAGGGGGCTGCTGTGAGCTACCATGAGTGGCCAGCAGCCAGAGTGAGCTGCCATGAGCTACCGTGAGCGGCACCCCAATGGCCGGCGAGTGACTGCCTCATCTGGGAAGAGTGCAATGGTAATACCAACATGGACCAGTGAAGCGACGTCCTCCACAACTAGACTGAAGAACAAAAGGACAGCAACCTGTCTGTTCCCCTTCCCTGATTCCCCAACACTGTTCCCTCCCCCAACTCCCCAATAAAATCTTTAAAAAAAAATTGTTTGGCTTTAATCCTCTGTTTCTTACATGATTATGATGATGAAATTTCTTTTTCATATAATAGCTAATGACATCCCATGGGACTAACATTTAGGGTGATACCTGTTTTGAGAAAAGTAGAAGCAAGTATGAAGGGAATATTTTGTTGATTTATCTTAATATTTCAACAATATAGGTAGGAATTGATTGATTTGAAGTCCTGCCTTCCCATTTGCTTTTTTTTTTTTTTTTAAAGATTTTATTGGGGAATCGGCGGGGAACAGACAAGTTGCTGTCCTTTTGTTCTTCAGTCTAGTTGTGGAGGATGTCTCTTCACTGGCCCATGTTGGTATTATCATTGCGCTCTTCTCGGCCGAGGCAGTCAGTCGCCGGCCATTGGATGGCTGCTCACGACGGCTCACGGTGGCTCATGGCAGCTCTCGCCGGCTGCCGGCCACTCACAGTAGCTCATGGCAGCCCACTTCAGCAGGGGCTACAGCCTACACCTTTGCTGGCTACTCTTAGCAGCCCAGCTCCAGGTTGAGCTGTTTTTCACCATCTTAGCTATGTAGGGCTCAGCATCACTAGCCCATGCGGGAACCGAACCAGCGGCCCTGCTGCTCAGAGCTTGCGCCCCCCACAAGCCAACTGAGCCACTCGGCCGGCCCCCATTTGCTTTTTATGTTTACATTTGAATGGCTTAATTCATTTTAATGATCTTTTGTTGTCATAATATAATTTTGTTGAGTAAATAATAACACAAGCACCATATGTCCTTATTAACCTTAATACCTTTGCTTTTGTTCTTGTTTCAAACAGCTTTTCAATAAGGAAAATTTGAATCATATATAAAAGTAGATAGAATACTATAATGAGCATGTGGCTATCACTCAGCTTCAATAATTATCAACTATTGACCAATATTCTTTCATGAATACCATCCCCCGACTTGTAACCCCCAGCTTGATTATTTTAAAGCAAATCCAGATTATATAATTTCATCCATGAACACTTTAGTATGTATTTTTAAAAGATTGCATTTAAAAGAAATATTATTTTTATTATTATCACACCTATAAATGTAATAATAATTCCTTAGTATCAAACATCTAAATTTCTTCATTTCCAGTTTTTCTGAGTGTCTTGAGTCTTCAGAGTTAAACAATGAATATTTACATGTTTCAAAATCTTCTATTAGTTTAGGATATAAATGTCAGGTTTTGCTTTCAAAGAGGTTATACTATACTAACAAAGTATCATTTTATCCTTTTGGAATCCAGTTACCTTTAGTTCCAAAGTTTGGACTTACTGCTTTATCTGCCCACTGAAGAAAAGTATTTTCTAGTGTAGTAACTTATTAAGAGAGATTATTGACAGGGTTGCAAAATCTAAACAAAGCAGTTAATTCAGTATAAAAAGTATTTTGTGACTTTTGTGTTTGTGTAACACAGAGTGATTAAATACACAAGCAGAATTGCTTCTTGACTATGAAGGCAAGTGGTGTCCAGAAAGGCCTCCAGAGAAGAAGGGGTATTTGCACTATAATAGACGACATCATGAAAATGTGCTTTGCTCGGAGAGAAGTATAGTCATGTCTTACTTGTTCACAGATTGCTCGATAAGTCTGGGTATTATCCAGTCTTTATTTATGCTTCTCCTCTTTGTATTCCTTTACTATACCTGTAAAGAAAAGGAGATGGTGGGACCAAAGCAGAAAAATCAAATTAATCAAATGGAGCATTAAAAAAAACCCTCCAGCTTAGGCTAAATGATAGAGTTTATAATGAATAGAAACTTAATTTCTTGCCCAAACTTTATCTAGGAAATGAAATTAAATTAGTAATGCCTTTTCTCATCACTATGGAACTATCTATATTTGACAGAGGACTCTAGGCCTGGCTTTTCTCTGCTACTGTTACCCTGAGACATGTGCAGCTGGGTGTTCCCATAAGGCTACTTGTCCAGCCCCTAACAGGCTTTTGGCCATGACCAGTCCCCTCTTTGGAACTAGGAATCCATTACTTCCCGGGGTTGTGCTTTCTTAACAAAAATGACATTTAAAAATAAAGCTCTTGATTTTTGCTCCTGGCCAGAGGCTGACTCCTGCCTGAACAATTCATAAATTAGACTTCATCATAATGAAAACTTTTGCTGTGTGAAAGACGCTGTTAAGAGAATGTAAAGAAAAGCTGTAGACTGAGAGTAAATATTTAGAAATCACATATCCAATGAATGACTTCTCTCCAGGTTATATAATGAGCTCTCAAAACTTGATAAGAATAAGAAAACAACCCAATTAAAAAATTGGGAAAGGATTTGAGCAGATACTTCACCAAAGAAGATATACAGTTGGTAAATAAATACATGAAGAAACATGCTCAATATCATTAATATTAGGGGAATGCAATTTGAAGCTAAAATGAGATACGATTACCTGCTTGTTTGAATATCTACCCCCCCCCCCCAAAAAAAAAACCAAACCCAAAATGAAAGAAACAAAAAAAATTAACCATGCCAAGTGCTGGTGAGGATGTAAAAAAGTTTGGCAGTTTCATGAAACATTAAACATACACGTACCACTTGACTCAGTCATTCTACCCTTCACTAATTACCTCAGTGAAATGAACATGTGTGTCCACACAGACCTGGGCACAAATGTTCATAGCAGTTTCATTTGAAAAAGCCCAAACTGGAAACAGTGCAAATGTCCATCAACAGGTGAACAGTCACAGCATTTGTGTTGTATCAACACAGTGGAACACTAAGAATAAAAAGGAATGAACCGTTGATACAGGCAAGCACATTGGATAAATCTCAAAATCCTTATGCTGGGAGAAAGAAGCCAGGTAGTAAAGAGTACACATTGTACGATTCAATTTACGTGACATTCCAAAAAAATACAAACTGATCTATTGTGCCAAAAGGCAGAGATCAATGGTTACTTTAGGGTACCAGTGGGGTGGTGAGGGCTGGATGAAGGAATTACCAAGGGATACAAGGAATCTTTTAGGGGTAATGGAAATATTTCTTATCTTGATTATGGCAGCGATTTAGTGGATATGTATGTCAAAACTTACCAAATTACATACTTCCAATATGTGTAATTTATTATATGTAAATTGCACCTCAATATAAAAGAAAAAGCAAGCCCTGGAACATTCTTCCTGCACATGATTTTTACATGAGTTTTTAACATGACTTTTATACTCTTGCAAAGTAAAAAAAAAAGAGGCTATGGGATCTAAAGTGGCAATTACAATTGTAGAATATGGTCATCCATATGCTCTTTAAATACTGATGTTTATGAGTTTAAACTTTTGTTTTCAGGCAACTACTCTACGAATGAGGAAATTAGAGGAAAATATTGAAGCGGAAAGAGCAGCACATTTGGAATCGAAATTTAATTCTGAAATTATTCAGGTAAATTGTAAACAATTGTTTTTGTATGAATTGTATTAAGCTGGGAAAAAGAGTATTATGTTCAGAGAACTAAGCTGTGCATTAGAATGGGTTGCACATGGGTAAGACACCTACTGTTCTGTTTACTGTAAGGACATAGTTGAGGACAGTCTTTACTATGTTAGAGGAGGAGTTGGCACAGCACAGCCCACAGGTCAAATCTCACCATTGCCTGTACTTGTGAATTTCTGTCTAGTCCGTGGCTGCTTTGATGCTACAGTGGCAAAGTGGAGTGGTTGCGACAGACAGCTTATGGGCCTGCAAAATCCAGAATACTGTATTTTATTACTAGAAATACTACATAGACATAGATCTATAGATAGATGTATAGATAAATATATAAAATACTAAAATATGATGGGAACATAATAAAGAGAAAGATTAAATCTGAGAGGGGAATTAAATGAAGGCATGCTAAGGAAAGTGTCCTTTTCCCTTTCTTAGCGAAGAGAAGGAATTTTTAAGTGAAACAACGCATTTTAACTGGTGTTTGGAAAACTGCCCATGGACCAAGTCTGACCCGCAAACGCAACCTATATTGTAAATAAAGTTTTACATAAAGTTCCACGAGCCTCAGTTCCTTAATTTAATTTGGATTTTTTTTTATGACTTAGATTTTTTTCCCTGAAGTTTTATTACTAGAATTTACAGAATTTCACCTTATTGTTTAAATAGGTCTTAACATGAGATACAACTGAATTTGTTAAGAATTTTATGAATAAATTTTTTTCTTTTACTTTTATCTTGAATGAAATACCCCTTTGACCTACAAGATTCTCAGACCCATGTATTTGAGTGTGTGTGTTAAGCAAACTTGTGTAAATTAAGCTTTTTCTTTTTTAAAATTATTGGATCACTCAAAATGGTATCAATAAACCAAAACAGTTGAACTTTTAAATTCATGAAGAAGTATTATTCAAAATTAAGTTTTTCATTGTACCCGTATCACTGGGAATATATGGTTAATAGCTCTAAAAATTAAAATTATTAAACGTATTTGTTTTTACTCAGTTAAAAATTAATATTTGATATCTAATGTAGGGCTATGACTTAGAAAAAAAGCAAAAGTTTATATTTGAACCTTATATTTATAAATGTTGACAAGTATTTTCAATGAGGTACACCTAGTAAAATTTAGTTTCAGACTAGATTAAAAGAAAATGAGATTATCAAATAGTTATAATTAATCACCATATTATACACTGTAGTTAAATATGTTTCAAGTACTATTTTGTTCTTAAATTTGTTTGTATACTGTCATAAATATGAGAAAGTAGAGTCAAAAGAGTTGACTCAGAATTGTTCATTTGAAGTTAGCTTTTCTTTCAGTTGCATTGGTTTATTATTTGTGATTGTATGCTTATTTTCTGAAGGAAGATAGCAATGTAGTCAGAAGAAATTGCAGTTTTTTTTTTATAAAGAATTTTTTTTATTGGGGAATTGGGGAGATGGGAACAGTGCTGGGAAATTGGGGGAAGGGGAACAGACCAGTTTGTTGTCTTTTTGTTCTTCAGTCTAGTTATGGAGGACGTTGCTTCACTGGCCCAAGTTGGCTCCATCATTGCGCTCTTCCCAGGCGAGGCAGATCAGTTGCCGGCTTCTGGACGGCTGCTCACTGCGGCTGCTGGCCGCTCACGCTGGCTGCTGGCTACACACGGTAGCCCATGGCAACCCACTGCAGCAGAAGCTGCAGCCTATGCGGTTGCCGGCGACTCATGGCAACCCAGCTCCAGGTTGAGCTGTTGTTCAGCATCTTAGCTGTAGAGGGCAGTGTCACTGGCCCTCATATGTGGGATCCGAACCAGGGCCCTCTGGCGTCCCAAGCCAGCTCTTAACCAACGCACCTCTCGGCCAGCCCTGTTTGTTTTTTTTTCAGCTGAGCCATTCTGCCACCTGTTGGCAGCTCAGCGGCTGCTCAGCCAGGGCTGGGAATCGAACTGCTATTGCTCAGAGCTCCAACTCTTGAGCGAGCTCTTAACCAGCTGAGCCACTCGGCCGGCCCAAGAAATTGTTTCCTATATTTATTTTACTTATAAACAAACGTTGGATTTAGACAAAACTGCAAAGAAAAATAAAGTTTAAAAGACTAAATTTGAAATTTACAAAGTTGTATCTACATATCCATTTTACTTCCTTACTTTAGTATAAACATAAATACTTCAATTATTTCAAAATGTGTTTGCATAGTTGGAAATAAGATTTCTGGTGATTATTATTTGTATAGATTAATTTAGGAGCCATTTTCATATTGTCCTAGGTTGCATTTCTTAGTGAGTTCACTTCTCCTTACTCAGGCTGTCTTTTGCCATCCTTGGGTGGCTTGTTCCATGTGGCCCCTGTGCACGCCTTTGTGAGAGAAAGCACTTACCACATGTTGTTGTGGTCTGTTCTCTCCTAACGACTGTGAGCGCCTCAAGAGCTAAGATTGTATTTTTTCATGATTATTATATATATCTTGAGCACTAGCACATTGCCTAGCATAAAATAAGTGCTTAATAAATATCTATCTAAATATTTATTAAATATATATTCATATTTAATATTAAATACATTAATATTAAATAATATTTCATTAGATCTTTGTAGCAACCCTATAAAGTAGGTAGTTTGTATATTGTTATTATTATTATTATTATTATTATTATTATTGTTTACTGTTTACAGATGAGGAACCTCAGGACTTTGGAATTTTAGTAATATGCCCAAGGTCACATAAGTTAATTTGTTGAGCTGGGATTCAAACCTGAGTCTCATGATTCTAAAGCCCATTGTCTACCTAGTGTGAAGCATTTTTCTCTTCCCCCCCTGTTTTTGAACTTTAGCAAACTATTTTTTATTATTTATTTATTTTTAAAGATTTTATTGGGGAATTGGGGGAGGGGAACAGTGCTGGGAAATTGGGGGAAGGGAAACAGACAAGTTGCTGTCCTTTTGTTTTTCAGTCTAGTTGTGGAGGACGTTGCTTGACTGGCCCAAGTTGGCACCATCATTGCGCTCTTCCCAGGCGAGGCACATCAGTCGCCGGCTCCTGGACGGCTGCTCACGCTGGCTGCTGGCTGCACACGGTAGCCCATGGCAACCCACTGCCACAGGGGCTGCAGCCTATGCCGTCGCCGGCGACTCTTGGCAGCCCAGTGTCACTGGCCCTCATATGTGGGATCCAAACCGGGGCCCTCTGGCATCCCAAGCCAGTTCTTAACCATCGCGCCACTCGGCTGGCCCCTATTTTTTATTTTTAATTAAATTTTCTGAAAAGGTAAAATATCCACATAGTTCAAAAATCAAAACAATATTAAACAATAGTGAACTCTTGCTTTCATTCCTCTCCCCACATTGCTCTACCCTCTTGCCTGCTACTTATTCTCTTTTTTGTTGTTGTTGTTGTTTTTTTTCAGCTGAGCCATCCTGCCACCTGTTGGCAGCTCAGCGGCAGCTCACCTTGGGCCGTGAATCAAACCGGGGACCCTGTTGCTCAGAGCTCAAACTCTTGAGTGAGCTCTTAACCAACTGAGCCACTCAGCCGGCCCTCCTGCTACTTATTCTTATTTTTTATATTTGTTTACCCAAAATATAGTATACTATATACTAATGGACTAGGACTTTGCTCTTTTCAATACGTACTAATACTACATAGAGAGCTTCCTTTTTAAAAGTTGTTTTGACCCCTGTTTACAGCTACATGTTATTTTTTTATGGGCATGCACTTTGTTTATCTAGTCTAGTATTTGTGTACATAGGGACTCTAGTTTTTAAAATGTCATATAAAATTTCAATTATATGCAAAAATTGAGACTAATAAAATGAACTCCCATGTATCTATCCCTTAGCTTTAAGATTTACCTTAGGCCAATTGTGTTGTATCTATTATCCTCTTCTACTCTTCTACACTCAGATTGTTTTGAAGCAAATCCTAGATATCATATTACTAGGGCCATAAATATTTTAGTCAAATAGTACTATTCGATAATGAAAACTTCACTTTCCGCAGTGAAAAAGCTCCAGGAATAAAGATATCTATGAATTTAGGCATATAAAGATGTTCATGTAATGATGTTTCTCATAAGAGGGAACGAAGAATTCTCTTTAGTTTTCAAAAAACAGTTAATTTATTATGTTTTATAAAAGAAGTGTCCAAATGGATTAGTAGGTCAAAATTAGGCACTTGGATGGGACAGGTTATACAAGCAGTACATCAGCCTACCCTTTTCCACACCACAATTGACTCTTTATTCTTTTATTCTTCCTCCCTTCCATTAAACATGTTGAGAAAGGAATAAATTGTTTTTTTGTTTATTTTCCTTTTTAAAACAAAGCAGAAATGAAGTGTTTGGATGAATGATAACCTGCTGTTGATACAATAGTATGTTCTTTATCTGGAGTAGATAACAATGATAGTTTCCTTGCTTGCTTTAATTACTTCTCTGTCATCTGTAGTTACGGATTCGAGACCTTGAAGGAGCTTTGCAGGTAGAAAAGGCCAGCCAAGCAGAAGCTGTTGCTGATTTGGAAATGATCAAGAATGAATTCAAAGAAGTTGAAAGTGCATATGAGCGAGAAAAGCATAATGCACAAGAGAGCTTTGCAAAACTAAATTTGTAAGTGTTTCACTGTAAAATTCTCTAAATTAATATAAAGAGTTTATGGAACCTATATAAGTATGAATGTGTAGTGTCTTAGATATAGCTCCCATTAATGTCAGTGGTAGATTGGGGGCAAAGGACTTCATAAAACATAACTATACTCCCTGTACAGGTAAATATGGAAATGCTTTTTTGGATTTTGAAGTATCATGGCTATTCCAAGTAGTCTCAGAAATACAATTCTTACACTAGAAAGTAAATGTATTAATGTATTTCATATTATACCTGCTGAGATAATATAGTACCTTTAAAGACCTTGATTTCTAGGCCACTTAAAATGGTCTGTGCAGAGATGGATAATGTTTGAGATTTTTTCAAACTGCAGGAATAATAGTAGGAGTTATACTGCTGCTAGTGGCTACCATGCATTGTGGCTAACTTCATGCCTCATTGCATGGTTTCATTTAATTTGTGTAACACCCTATGAGGTAGCTACTTTATACATTTAAAAATTTTTTATTTATTTTTCTAAAGATTTTATTAGGGAATTGGGGGAGGGGAACAGACAAGTTGCTGTCGTTTTGTTCTTCAGTCTAGTTGTGGAGGACATTGCTTCGCTGGCCCATGTTGGTATTATCATTGTGCTCTTCCTGGGAGAGGCAGATCGGTTGCCGTCCTCTGAACGGCCACTCATGGCAGCTCTTGGCAGCTCACTCTGGCTGACAGCTGCTCACATGGTAGCTTATGGCAGCCCACTGCATCAGGGGCTGCAGCCTATGCCGTCGCCGGCAACTCACAGCAGCCCAGTTCCAGGTCAAGCTGTTGCATCTTAGCTATAGAGGGCAGTGTCACTGGCCCTCATGTGGGATCCGAACTGGGGCCCTGCTGCTCAGAGCTGGCGTCCCAAGCCAGCTCTTAACCAACGTGCCACTCGCCGACCTGGTAGCTACTTTTTAAAAATCTCTGTTTTACAGATGTGGAAATTGAGGCTTAATTAGGGTAAGGTCACACAGCTAATAAGTGGCAGAGTCAGGACATTTCTGACTCCTGGTTTTAACCTTTTTCAATTCAGAAACCTTTCATGTGGAATTATCTGTGTGATGCTTTAAGAAGATTATAATTTGGGCTGGCCGAGTGGCGTGTTGGTTAAGAGCTGGCTTGGGACACCAGCTCTGAGCAGCAGGGCCCTGGTTCAGATCCCAAATGGGGGCCAGTGACACTTCCCTCTACAGCTAAGATGCTGAACAACAGCTCGACCTGGAGCTGGGCTGCTGTGAGTCGCCTGCTGCAGTGGGCTGCCATAAGCTACCGTGTGTGGCTGGCATCAGGTGTGAGCTGCCAAGAGCCGCCGTGAGCAGCCGTCCAGAGGCGGGCGACCGATCTGCCTCACCTGGGAAGAGCGCAATGATAATACCAACATGGGCCAGTGAAGCAACATCCTCTAAAACTAGACTGAAGAACAAAACAACAGCAACTTGTCTGTTCCCCTTTCCCTGATTCCCCAATAAAATCTTAAAAAAAAAAAAAAAGTTTATAATTTAAAAATTTGTTTCCAAAAGAAAAAAAAAAGGTCACTAGTAGAAGTTTTAAACCATTTGCCCACCATTAGTATATGACATGGTAATAGGTTGGCAATTAGAGTTTTGTATTAATATTTATTATTTTTTTTAAAGATTTTATTGGGGAATTGGGGGAGAGGAACAGCGTTGGGGAATCAGGGGAGGGGAACAGACAAGTTGCTCTTTTTTTTGTTCTTTAGTCTAGTTGTGGAGGACGTTGCTTCACTGGCCCATGTTGGTATTATCATTATGCTCTTCCCGGGTGAGGCAGATTGGTCGCTGGTCACTGGACATCCGCTCACAGCAGCTCTTGGCAGCTCATGCCGGCTGCTCATGGTAGCTTACGGGAGCCCACTGAAGCTCCACTGCAGCCTATGCTGTCGCCGGCAACTCATGGCAGCCCAGCTTCAGGTCAAGCTGTTGTTCACCATCTTACCTGTAGACGGTGCAGCATCACTGGACCTTATGTGGGATCTGAACTGGGGCCCTGGTGCTCAGAGCTGGCGTCCGAAGCCAACTCTTAACCAACGCACCACTTGGCCGGCCCATTAATGTTTGTTTCTTTTTATGACAAATAGATCAGGTTTTCCATTTACAGCAGTAGTATAAAGATTCCTTTTAAACTTGTTCATTTAACTTCAGTGAGTTAAAGAAAAGTATTATTGAAATAGTAATTATTATGAGTATGGAAAAAATCATAAAGATGGTACTTGAAAGACAGAAGCTTGAAAAAATTTATAACTTTTAATTGTGATTATCTTTGTTAGTAATGTTTAAAATATTTTCATGTAGTCTCTCATCTAGTAATTCTTAACTGAATTTTCTTGCTTTCTCCAGGATGACCTAAATGACATTCTGTGAGTGTTATTCTAAGGACTTATCTTCCTTTATTTCCTTTGAACTATTGCTTGACTCTGCACGTTTATGTATAAATGTTTGCAGAGCCTTCATGTAGAATGTAGCATAGGCTTCTTTCCTGTTGCTTTGATTAGGACCTACAAGTGAAATTGTAAGAAGTCAGGTTGTACTCCCAGCAGTTAAAGCTTTCCAACAATGAAAGGTTTCTTTGGGGGAACCAGTGAGCTCCCCGCCTTGGGGAGTTCAAAACAGGGTAGACGATTCTCCATTATGGGTATTGAAGAAGAGAGTGCTGCAAAGACTGGACTAGAGAAATTTAAGGTACCTGCTAACAATTAAGCTCTAAGATTTTAAGTTATGTACTTTTCTAATTGGAACCAAAAGCAAATTGTTTTTTGTTTTGCTATTATTTGTATTCTGGTGCATGAAAAATTTTACTCGAATTTTGTATTCTAATAAGCACCAACTAACAACTCTAAATATTAATTACATATTCAAATTAAGCACCAAATAATAATCCTAATTTCTTTAACAAAATAACCCTTGTCTGTTCTTCATCCACATATAACTGTGCGGTAATAATAGAAGTTAATAGTAAATAATAAACAAAAATTAAATAATAATTAAAGCCCACTACTTATTGATAGTTCTGTGACTTCTCTTCTGCCGTCCCGTCTTTTTCCCCTTGTATGTGATATGACAGCCACATCTACTCCAATTATCTGTGGCATTAGAAGGAATGATATGACATGAAGGATGATTGAATAATTTCACTTTCTATCCATATTTCTGACTCTTCTTTAGAATCTTTAAAAAATATTTAAAAACCTTTTAGAGTAATAAGTTCTCAAATATTAATTTTTCAAAATAGGTCTAAGTTTTGGATAATGTATTCTGAAAGGAGACTTGGTAGATTTTGAGTCTTTAGGGTAATTTACACCTCTAATTTACAACTTTGAGAGTGGGAAGTTTTGGGGTAGGGCATTGTTTTGCCTGTTGGATAGAACTGATTTAGCAATTGATAATAAGGAAGTTATAGAAAAAATGCTCTCAAACTGGCCAGTGGTTAAGTTCTTAAGCTTCTGTTTCCTCCCAGGTAGATCTAGGCAGGATCTCATTAAAAGTCTGGAGAAAAAAGCTGTGTGTGTTATTTCGGGGCCATAATTTCTGTCAACTGTTTCATAACAATGAACATCCATGCATGAAATTATTTTAGATGGAATATATTAGATGGAATGTTTTTAAAGAGCTCAGCTAAGAATTTGATAACAATACCAGGCTATTTTAACAAATTTATATATTATACAATTTTAGATAGAATATATATATTTTATATATTTCTGTAATCAGATTGTCTTATTATAAATACTTTTCATCTAAAACTTACACTATGAAACTAAAGCTTTTTGTTAATTTTGTTTAAGAGTTTTCAATATGTCAAGTCGTCATAAGCTGTAGTAATTGATTGCTGGGCAATGGTCAGAAAAAGAAGATCATGGTAATCCTTAAATCTAGTTTAAGTTTAAATTTAGTTTAAAACAACACTAATCAAAGATATGATACTGAACAGATTGAATCTAAATTTATTCATTCCACTAAATATTTAAGAATTTTAAAATTTTTTCTAAATATATCACCCAAAAGTATAAAAAAATAACAAAAGTATTATAACAGCATTATAATTGTTTACTTTCTTAGTAAAAGATGCCACCTGTTGGCATCCTGCCACCTGTTGGCAGCTCAGCGGCAGCTCAGCTCGGGCCAGGCATCGAACCGCTGTTGCTCAGAGCTCACATTCTTGAGCGAGCTCTTAACGAACTGAGCCACTCGGCCAGCCCAAAAGATGACTTTTTATGAAAGCTTTCTGTCACTGTTGTTAAATTCTTGGCAGAACTCTTTTAAAAAAATAATAGAATGGGAATCCAGTAGGAAAGAAGGCATCTTTTCTACTTCCACCTTCTCTCTTTCTTTTCTTGCCTAAATCCTCCACTTTTCAAGTCCTGACTCTTCTCTACTGAAATTCAAAGAGACAGGGGCTCCCTTTAACCTTCATTATACTCTACCCTTAGGTGGAGCTGTGGCTAAAGCATAGGGGCCAACTTCTGTGCGTTGTCCTGTCAGCAAGGGATGTTCCCCTTTAGTGGACTCAGTTTGGATTTTATTTATAAAATAGCACCAAATAACAATTGCATTTAGTTTTACATTTGCTAACAATTTTTAATTAAAAATTTGGTTTTAATCAAATTAATAATTGTACATATTCTAAAAAGTAAAGTAGTACTGTTAAGCTCATGAAAAATATCAGTTTTGTGTTTCTGTACTCCTTTGAGACAACCACTTTTAATTCTTATTGCTGTTTCTTCTGATATTTAACTTTATATTTGTAAACAAAATTTATATTCTGCCATTTTTTCAATTTCCACCTTGAGATATTATCTGTTGGCCTTTACTTATTTATCTTCACTGTACCCTTCTTCAACGTAATACACATTTATTCATTCCCTCCTCCCATCTATTAATAGGGTTATATCTTTGGGTATGTTTTCTACAACATTTTTTTGGTAACTCATCTTTGTTTTTCTTTATAACACAGTTTTAAATAGTCTGTTTTGTGTATTGCCTGTCTTCTTATGTAGAGAGAAAATGTTTTGTTCATTGCTGTCTCCCAATGCCTAGATTAGTGCCTGACATGTAACAGCTGTTAAATAAAGATTTGCTGAATCATTGAATGAATTGTTAATAATTGCCTCATTTTATTTTATTTATTTATTTATTTTAAAGATTTTATTGGGGAATTGGGGGAGGGGAACAGCATTGGGGAATCGGGGAAGGGGAACAGACAAGTCGCTGTCCTTTTGTTCTTCAGTCTAGTTGTGGAGGATGTCGCTTCACTGGCCCGTGTTGGTATTATCATTGCGCTCTTCCCGGGTGAGGCAGAGCGGTCGTCAGCCACTGGACGGCCGCTCACGGTGGCTCTTCACAGCTCATGCCGGCTGCTGGCCACTCATGGTAGCTTACGTCAGCCCACTGCAACTCCATTGCAGCCTAGCCGTCGCTAGCAACTCGGCAGCCCAGCTCCAGGTTGAGCTGTTGTTCACCATCTTAGCTGTAGAGGGTAGTGTCACTGGCCCGCATGTGGGACCTGAATCGGGGCCCTGCTGCCACTCAGCAGGCCCAATAATTGCCTCATTTTAAATTGGATTAATTTATGTGCACCAGTCGCTAAGTTATTTTTAAACTCTCTAGAACTGAGAACCTCTTATGTTCCTAGACCTCAGAAATTGTATCATATTTAAGGTTTCTCTAAGAGAAAGCTTAGACTACTGGATTCCACTCTCTAAGTTGTCCACCGGATGATACATCCTGAAAATGTCTTTTTTGATATTTACCTCCTTTCATAGTTTAGCTGGCTATTCATTCAGTTCTAGTGTCAAAAAGTCTGAAGCGATTTGGTGGATTATCTAGAGCAAATTTTAAACTAAAATACTTCCAACCTACCTTTCATGCAAGAAAGTAAAAACAGTTTAATGCCAGCCTGATAAAAATTTAAATAAGAAAAGAAATTCATGTGTTTTCACAGTGAATATGAATGATTTTTGACAATCCTTGCTTTTTGATTTTCCATGCTGTCACTCTAGTTCTACCTGCATGTACATGCAGGAATAAAACATTTGTTTCGTGTTTAGTGCTATACTTTAATTTGAAAATTGTTTGATAGGACTGTTCTGTGTCTTGAGACAGTTTCTGAGCTAATTGAACTGTGGTGAGTGGGTTTTGTTCATCAAAAATAATAAGACCAAATCAACACTAAATGTATCTTGCTTATAACCTTGGGCATAGTGAAAATATCTGCTAACAAAAGGGGGGAGGTATTATTCATTTAGAGTGTTTCATTTAAGAATGGGCAATCTTTTTTATTTGAAAAAATGAGAGATGACCTATAAATGCCTTTGGCTTGACATCTGCCACTTGTCTTAAAGGTGTATAATAGGACTTGATAAAAGCATATTTGAAAAACTTGCTCTCATACTTTTAACTTTTCAGATTAGAAAGAGAGTATTTCTCCAAAAACAAGAAACTGAATGAAGAGATTGAGGAACAGAAGAAAGTAATTATAGACCTTTCAAAGAGACTCCAGTATAATGAAAAAAGTTGCAGTGAATTACAGGAAGAACTCGTAATGGTAAGGATAAAAAAGAAAACCCTATGGCAATTATTTTATTGGGTCAAATTTGATGTTTAACAGGTTTTTTTCCTTACAACATGCCATGCGATAATAACATGAAAGTAATTTTAGTGACATTGATATAAAATTCCAAAACTGAAGATGTTGATTACAACTAACATGTACATAATAAAACCTTTTTTCTTTGGAATAATTGGGAAAACTAATTGAACTAGTGAAAACTGAATTTTAGAATGTTTTAAAATGTATTCAGGGTTTTTTACTTACCGTATTTGCCGGCGTATAAGACGACTGGG
>NW_017731772.1:1478-3720 GCF_001890085.2 Hipposideros armiger | reverse complement strand
CTGAAGTGTACCTGGCGTATAAGACGACCCCCCACTTGGAGGCATATTTTTCAGGGCCAAAAAATCGTCTTATACGCCGGCAAATACGGTATGTATTTATTTATTCTTAGGTGCATAAAACAATGTTACCTAGGTGGATGGGTGTGTGTGTGTCAGGATTTATAATTAATAGATCTAATGATTTCAGAGACTCCCTTTTGTAATAATTTTGTACCTGATCACTTTGTCTCCATTCCCCAATAATCCAGCTTTCACATCATCACCAAATTTATCTTTTTAAAATATTGATCTGTTCTTGTCACCCTTTATTCAAACACCATCAATGTCTCTCTCTGGCTTTCAGAATAAAGTCCAGCTTCTTGTCTGAGGCCCTTTTCTTTGGGCTCCATGTGAACTTCGCTCGCTTCTCCCTTTGCCAGTGCCTTGCCTCAGCCATGTTAGAGTACTCTTGGCTTCCTAAAGACATTGTGTTTTATCATCTCTTCTTACTTTTTTTTTTGTGCAGGCTGTTCATTTTTCCTTTTTTGACCCACATTGACTAAAATGCTCCTTGTCTTCTTTTCCTTTAACAAATTTCTGTGTATTCTGTAACATCTCTCTCTCTGATACCTTGCAATCTGTGATGCTTTCCATGATTCCACCTTTCCCTGCTTTTATCATCCACCTAAAGTCAGAATTCTGCTCCTTCCCCAGTTTGTGTTTCTTCCGTACTTACTTCAGCATCTTCATCATAACACTCACTAAAATCTGATGTGTATTATTATGTCCCTAAAGATTGTGAATGCATTGAGGTTAACTTAATTCATTTTATATACCAAGATTCCACTATAGTACTTGCCTCAAGAAACATCTTATTGGGTGGATTTATTTGTTTGATGGAACATACCCTTCCTCTGCAGTTTGCTGGGAACCCTAACGGGGAGGGCATAGAGTCTGTAGTAACGCCATATTTCCTCTTTGTATTCTTCCTCACATGCATATCTTTCTTGGAAACTTGGCTATTTCACTTTCAATTATATCCCACAACTCTATTGTTATCAGTTACTGAGGGAAATGAGTATTTTTTCTTCTTGTTAAAAAAGGTGGAGAGTCCGGGTTATACTAAGTGGTGGCCAGATCAATACTACCCAGATAGGAAATAATGGGATAAAATTGAAAGTATTTTTCATTTTCAAATGATCCAATATTATGTACAGGCTTCACTCAAGTCAAGATACTAAGTGTGTCCTGACTCAGGGATGGGTATTATTTTTTGCTCTGTGGCTGACTTTGTTGTTTGAGTACTTTGGATGTGGGGTTTTAGGAAGTTTAGAACTCGCTGGGTCCTGTTCACTGTTATGTGCTACCCTAAATTTCATGGGCTATCCCACCTCTTAACTCCTGGTTCAGGAGGGTGAATCAGTGGTGGAGAGAAGCACATCAGAGTCATTGAGATGAGCCTTGGATTTGGTCTGCTTGCTTCTTAGACACTGTACTCAGTAGTTTGGCAAGTAAGGCAGAGTTATAACTGGGAATGCAACAGTTGAAGACAGCCAGCAATATAAATTCCATGCATCCTAATCCTGGCTTTCTAGCACTCCACTGACTAGATAAAAATAAAAGAAGACTGGCTTGATTCACCACTGAGAGTATGGGTGTTTTGTGATTAAAACATTTAACTTGGTGCCAACAGGTTTGGTGAATGGTCTGAAATGAGGAAAGTTGCAGCTCACTAGCAACCCTCTTCATGTGTTTGGGCCCTTGACACTCATCATGATGAGTGCCATGAAGATTGTGGCTTACTTGTTTCTTCAAAGCTTGATGCATTACTAAAAACAGTTGCAGATCTGTGAATAGTTCCTTGCTGAGGAGGTAGTGGGATGTTCAAAAAACTTATTCAGGTTGCAACCTAAGTGATTTACATTTTATGTGGTTCAACCTAACTATTTATAGGTTCCTCTCCATTTTTTCTTCTCTCTTAAGCCCCTAGCTTTATGTCTTATTTTCTTTTATCTTTCTCTTTTCCTTCCTTCCTCTTTTTTTCTTTCACTGTTTTTAGTTTTATTTTTTAACTTGTTTTGTTTTGTGCTTTTTAGAACTGTTCCTCTCTACCTTACCGGACTATAATATGAAATTTTAAAATTACTTCATGAAAATTCATTTAATGGAAATAGTGTTACTTTAAATAGTAAATACATTTTTCTTTTTGTAAAAAAAATTTGTCTATCACTTTTTCTAAATACGTTTTTCTTAAACATATTCC
>NW_017731772.1:0-991 GCF_001890085.2 Hipposideros armiger | reverse complement strand
TTGCATTATAAGAGAAAATTAAAGCTACTTTCCTCCAAGGTTTACTAGTGAGATCAAGATGTTATTAAAAATATGCAAAGACTTCAGGAAGTTTTGAGACTTAAAAAATAACAGTTGTATAATGTGGCATATTATAGTCTTTTAGAATAGGAAGAGACCTTAGAGATCATCTTGGTCAAGATACACAAAGTGTTAATAAACCGGTTGGAAAGTGATAACACCCCTGTGTAAAGAGATACAATAAAAATATAGAATAATTTTGGAAAAGTCCAAAATATAAACCTAGCCAACTTTAATTGTGTTTTTATAATAATGAAATTCCTCCTATTCAATGTGTAGGTTAAAAAATATGATTAGTAAATGAATAGTGTATTATCATCTTTAATGTGATAGAATTAATAGAATTTCAACATTAGACATCTAAGGATTTAACAAAATTAGTTTTGTGTTCTGTGTTATACACTATTGAATTTGACTTTAAAAAGCTTTGATTAAAATTGAACTATTAATTTCTAAATCTATGAATTTAATAATGATTTAATCAACTATTATATAAAACTAAATTTCTAGTTTAAGCTGCTCAGTGATCATGCTTATTAAAATCCATCAGAGGCTCATCAGATCCAGTTGGGTCTTTTAGTCATTACTATGAGTTTTTATATCTGCTTCTCTCCAGGCTGGGGAGCTATCATTTTCAAATTGGTGTTATTAGAACTTGCTTTGTGCTTTCTACAATGAAATTTTTTTAAGTCCATCATTTCTTGAGATTTGTTTTTCTGCCACTCAGTAATATTTAGTTACAGCTCTAGGAGAGACCATATATTGGAAAGGGAATTCTAGTTCTCATGAGGTTTTACTCAAAGAATATTTTATTCTCTAAAGAACTTGTGATTGAAAATAGTCAAGTGTATATTTTTTCCCTATACTTTGAAAGCTTGGCTGCTTATGTAATAATAATGATTGCTAGCTTTAGATAGGATTTTGGAAAGTG
>NW_017735403.1:0-1913 GCF_001890085.2 Hipposideros armiger | reverse complement strand
AGCCATAAATATAGTTTTACATAATCACCATTATGTGAATAATATCCTTTAAAAATTTTATAAATGAAACTGTAATAGTTTTATTTTCATTTCCAATTTTACTTCAGAGCCACAGTTCGCAAGCCACAGTTTGCTGACCCTGGACGGCTCTTCCATCTCAAAAGTTTGCCGACCCCTGATCTTCCAACTACTTCACCATGGTATGATACTGCATTGGGTACTTAGTAGGCACTCAGTATGCTGATGGCTCACTCCTAAATTTATACAGAGGTTATTGTTTTGTTCAATGCTAGGCCCCATGTCTACATGAGGTCCTGGCACATAGGATGTGCTCACCAAATATTTGTTGATTTTGAACCCAGGATGCAGCAAAACAAATTCCTTGGAAATTAATCAGAATTCAGAGGATCATTAATAATAATAATAATAATAATAATAATCCCTCAAACACTGAGAAAATGTAGTTTTCAAAGTGATTTCACATTTCAATAAGCCCATTTATTCCCTCTGAAATAAACATGGCATTAGTCTACTTAACAGATGCAAGAAACAGCCTCTGAGAAATTAAAGGTCAAGCCCCCCTGACTAGTATGTAGCAGAGCTAAGACCACTATTCATGGTATATCATCTCTACTACTCCATGTTGCTTCTTCAACTTTGCCATTCTGCTTCTAGGTATGACAGGTTCATTCAGGGAGCTAGTCCAAATATTCACAATGAATAGGTGGGTCATATATTTACGATGGAAGAAGTGATTTTTTGCTTCATTAAAAACCTACTATGAAAGGTCCTTCTGTTCCACTTCTGATTCGATACAGCCTGCAGAATACCCACCCCCACCCCCTGCCCTGATACCATGAGGCCTGTTATTTCCCTCAGAGAGGAGGTGTTACCATCTGTGTGTCCTGGCACAAAAGAGATAGTATTTTTGAGACATGACTTCCTGTGCTGACCAGGGCCAGGCCCTTTTATTGGATAACCAGGTGTTCAAAGAGAAACGCTTTGTCCTTGGCCTGACCCCACCAGAGAAGAGTTGGCACACTGGATTTCTTCAAGATAAAATGCACCAGGGAACTACCTACAGATTTTTTATTGAATTCTCTCATTAAAACAACAACAACAACAAAACACTTTAGTACAGATTTCACCCTGGGTTTTAGCTACTAGGATGACCTCTGATCCTAATCAGAGCATTATAGAAACCAAAAGACAAACTAAACACATATTCAACCTCTTTGTATTTGTTTCCATTAAAAGCCCAAAGTATTGGTGCAGAAATTACCCAGTCCTATATCACGGATTACAAACTCAAATGCTGATCAGGTACCAGGCAAATGATGTAAAGCTCCACACACACACACACACACACACACACACACACACACACACACACACACACGGAAAAATGGAGTTTATATAACTATAGTAAACTAATTTACCAGTTCCTCCTCAACTCTAACCACCTGTCACTTGTGGGAACATGAACTAAGAGTTAACAGATCTTCCAATTTTTCAAAAAGCTGGAAATCTGCATTTTTAAAATGTGAAATCTTTTAAAACCTTTAAAAAAGTTAGCTATAATTCAAATCTGCAAGCCTGTTGAAAACTATTAGTCAGCCAGAGTTTGACTTTTCTTTAGAGTTGCTTTCCTGTCCCATATAAGAGACGGATGATAGCATATGTGCCACTTTCAAGTCAAATACGGTATAAGATTTATGACTTCTCAGAGAATCTGGATAATGCTGGAAAAGAGTACAAAACTCTGAGTTAATAGGAAGAATGTGCCTTAGCTGGGTGGGGGTTTGTGGGTATTGGTTTTATAAAAGATAACTGGGTAAATGGGTGCCCTTTGGGAGGTACTTATGGGATAAAGACCCTTTTCTAAGTATCTGGCCAGATATATCTTCTCTATA
>NW_017735402.1:0-1962 GCF_001890085.2 Hipposideros armiger | reverse complement strand
AATTTGTCAGTAAATAACAATTGTGTTTAAATGGTCATATTCAATTCTTAGAGACAGTTCTTTAATATTTGGTCAGGTTTTGGCAATGGCAAACCCTACAACCTAATCATAAAACATGGGCATAGGTTATAACCCGCTTTCAAATATGTCACCATTCTCTGGTTTCATTATTATATTAATCGATTTTCTCCATTGGGGATATTTCTAACTTTCTGGTTAGAAGGCTTCTTTTTATTAACAATGACATTGGCCATGAAGTTTGCCTTAATGTGGCAGTTCCCCTGCAGACATCAATGCTACTATAAATATACTTAGCAGCAGATCAGTATAAGGTAACAGTTTCAAGTGCAAATTCACAAGCACAACTCTTTTTTGTGCTTTGGGGACTAACGCTTGTCATAAATATTTATGTGTCAAGAATAATATCCCTTTTGTTTTACCTTAACTGAGTTCATTTTAGCACTCCCAGGAAGCAAGTGATGGCTTTGCTCCTGATGTGGTGGCCCTGTGGTATAGAAGTTACTGCCCAGCAGTACTGAATATGTAGTAAATGAAAAGTGTCGTCCGATAGGAGTACAAATGCCTTTTAGACTTGGTGACAGTGGAGTTCCATGGAGGAGAATGCCTGTGCTCCCGATCTGAGCCAAGGCCATACCTCCATTGCCCCACATCACGCATCATCTTAAGCCAGGGTGGGAGTGACAGTGGGACCGCGACCCGCTCTGTGGTTGTCCCCTACAATACACAGCTTGCAGCATTGTCTCGACAGGTTAAGGCTCCTTTTCTTGACATTGTGACAGTAATTATAGCTTCATTTTCAAACTTTCACCAAGTGACACTTTAAAAAATGACTGCAGATGGCACTGTGAAACCCTTTGCTGTTTATACCTGACAACCAGAACCCATGTGCGACTACCTCATCACAGTGCAGAAATATTTCTGGAATCGATGCGACTATCAGAACATGTAGAGAACAGGAATTTTATTGCAGCCATATTGCTTTTCTCCTTTAAAATTAAGTCTGATGGCTGGATGGTAAGAAAACCACCACCCACTTTTAAATCATGATTTATAAACAATGACTTAAATGGTTGCTTATCATGTAATAAAAATGAATAATGAAAAATTAGCCAACTTATGTCTTTTAACATATTACTCCAAATACTAGTTTTGGTTTGAATTGCTTTCATGTCTATTCAACTAAATAGAATCACATAAATGTAACATTTGTAACAAGTTCTGGCACACAGTAGGAGCTCAAAAGAATGTGCCTACTGTACATATACTTGTCTGTCCAATGTTATGTGAATTTTATATTTACCTGAATTTTATGGGGGACAATTGAGTACCACTTTTATGTAGCATAAAAACAATTTACTTCTGAAATATAATAAAATACTATTATTCTAAAAACATTTTTCTAAATTAAAGTCTTAAATATATGGTTTCTGTAATAAAAATGTTTTCCTTGGTTACAGTAATTCCATAAAACTGCAAAATGAAAATAATGTGCTGCGTGATTAGGTCTCTCCAGATGGTCTTACAAGAACGTCTGTGTACAGTGATACAAGTGCATGTGCAATTGGCAAATCTTCGCACAGGTGGAGTGGGGGGACGTTTACTCGTTCAGGAGCCTTCAGAACCCCTCACATTTTATCAGTCTCCCCCACCATCACTGACATAGCACCCGTTCATTCAGAGTGCAAACGTGTAAAGCTGTTAAACACACCTTCCTAAGGCTACGCAGCACTGAGAAATGCTTCTGAGAACATCATCTAAAAAATAGCAGGGTGCCGGCCGAGTGGCTCAGTTGGTTAAGAGCTCGCTCAAAGAGTGTGAGCTCTGAGCAACAGTGGTTCAAATCCTGGCCCGAGCTGAGCTGCTGCTGAGCCACCAACAGGTGGCAGGATGGCTCAGCTAAAAAAATAATAATAATAAAGAAAGAAAGAAAATAAAAAATAG
>NW_017735401.1:0-1911 GCF_001890085.2 Hipposideros armiger | reverse complement strand
GTCTCTAACACAACCCCTAGCCTCGTCTTTGACCCGAATAGGAAACTGGTTTTCACCCTCACGCAAAACCCTACCTTCACGCTGATACTAACACTAACCTCACGGTGTTTCCCAAACTCACCCTAAAACTGGGCCTATGGCCGAACCTAACGCAGTCCCTACCGCTAACCTACCTGAAGCCTAACTGTACAGCTGTTCAGAGACCTAATCCTGACTCCTTCCTAAACCTCTAGCATTCGCACAACATAACCCTAATTGTGACCCTCACTGGGCCTCTCAACGTCATCCTGTTTCTAACTGCAAGTGACCCTGGAGCTGGCCCTCAACCGGTCTCGGGCCCTCATCCATACACTGGCCCTGACTCTGAAGCGAGCGGTACCCCAACCCTACTTTCAATCTCTTTACAACTGCAAACCACTCCCAGAGCCTCTCCCTCAACCGAGGCCTAACCCGGAGCATAGCCCTGATCTTACGTGAGTTGCCCACCTGAAAGCTCACCCTGTTTCCTCGCTGAAACCGCACCATCCACCTCACATTACGTCAGCCAACCACGAACACTTCCTGACTCGGCAGAAGCTTCCCTTGAACCCGCTTCCTACGAACACCCGGAACACTGCCCCTCAGCCCAAAGAGAAAGCTGCACATGTCCCTAGACCTGAACTTGACAGGCTCCCTAGAACCACACCTACAGCTGTCCTTCACCTGAACACTGGAACTATAGCTAACACTGGCCCGACTCCTATCCCGAATTCTCAGAGGGTCCAGGGTTTTCCAGCAACTCCTTATGCACCTCCTGGCCTCTCCCTCAAACGAGGCCTAACCCGGTGCATAGCCCAGACCTTCTCTTTCTTTCTCACACGAAAGCTCACCCTGTTTCCTCGCAGAAACCTGACCCTCCACCTAACGTTAACTCAGCCCAACACGAACACTTCCTGACCCAGTAGAAGCGTCCCTTGATCCGCTTCCTATGAACACCCCGAACACTGCTCCTCAGCCCAAAGCGACAGCTGCACATGTCTCTAGACCTGAACATAACATGCTCCCTAGAACCACAACTAGAGCTTTCCTTCACCTGAACCCTGAATCTATAGCTAACACTGGCCCGACTCCTAACCCCAATTCTCACAGGGTCCTGGGTTTTCCAGCAACTCCTCATGCTCCTTCTGGCCTCTCCCTCAACCGAGGCCTAACTCCGTCCACAGCCCTGACCATACCTGTGTTTCCCACTCGAAAGCTCACCCTTTTTCCTCGCCGCAATCTGACCCTCCACCTAATATTTACCCCAAGCCTCGTCTTTGACGCATATGGAAAACTGGTTTTCCCCCTCACGCAAAAGTCTACCTTCATGCTGATACTAACACTAACCTGACGGTGTTTCTCAACCTCACTTAGTGGGCCTATGGCTGAACCTAACGCAGGCCCGACCGCTACCGTACATGAAGCCTAACTGTAGAGCTGTTCAGAGACCTAACCCTGACTACTGCCTAAACCTCTAGCATTCGCACATTGTAACCCTAATTGTGACCCTCAGTGGGCCTCTCAACGTCATCCTGTCTCTAACTGCAAGTGACCCTGTAGCTGGCCCTCAACCGGTCTCAGGCCCTCATCCAAACACTGGCCCTGACTCTGAAGCGAGCAGTTTCCCGAACCCTACTTTCAATCTCTTTCCAACCGCAAACCTCTCCCTGAGCCTCTCCCCCAATCCAGGCCTAACCTGATGCATAGCCCTGACCTTAAGTATGTTTCCCACCCACAAGCTCACCCTGTTTCCTTACCGAAACCTGACCCTCCACCTAACGTTAACTCAGCCCACCATGAGCACTTCCTGACTCAGCAGAATCTTCCCTTGAACCAGCCTCCTACGAACACCCCGAATCCTACTCCTCAACCCAAAGCGAAAGCTGCACATGT
>NW_017735400.1:0-1966 GCF_001890085.2 Hipposideros armiger | reverse complement strand
TTCCAATACAGCTATTTGTTTACTGGCTAAAAACTTCCTCATAGGCAGTGTGAGCTGGTGCATTGTCTGTGATGCAAGAGCCATGAACTATTGGCAAAAAGTTTAGATCATTTTCGTCTTTTTCACACAGCCTTTTCAGCACTTCCAAATAGTAAACTCGGTTAACTGTTTATCTAGTTGGTACAAATTCATAATGAATAATCTCTCTGATATCAGAAAAGGTTAGCAACATTGTTGCTACAAGTTTGTGAACTTAATTGTCAGACTTCGCGTTCCTCTATCTGAAACCGTTGGGTGCAGTGGTTGTGCTAGTAAATGTTTCACAGTTGGCTCTCAGAATATACATACACACACCCACACGTGCACGTGCACACCTTGATTTCTAGCTAGCCTATTTTGTTGGCTAACTTCGGGTTACCGAACTAAAGTCACTAAATGTGAAGTTGGGAAGAGATTCATACCGTTGGCTAAGGCATAAGCTGAATATAGCACTGAGCACACCATCACTAGGTGTCTACATGGATTTAAGAATTCAGAATATTTTTGATTTTAAAAAGCCAGGATGTGTAGTATATATGATGTAACAACTTCAGAGGCATCTGGGGAAATACTTGTAATAAAATACATTAGTATTTCTGCAGTAAAATAAATGGTGTTGACACCGAGGCATATCTGAAAACCAAACATATAAAATAATAGCTTTCATTTTTTTAGGGCTTTTTTTTTGTAATTTAGAATTTTATTAAAAAGTTTTAGGACTCTATGTCCATATTGTAAAAAGAGTACTTCAATGGAAAACTATTCATGATCTATAACCCGCCCGTCTAGTCCTGTTCATTGCCTTTGAGCTTTTCTTTGCAGCTCTGTAAATTGTAAGTAGTTGATAGGTATGTAAATTCTGTCTTATCCAGTAGAATTTCAATTTATCTCCCTCTCCCCAATGGAGAAATTACTTTGTCTTCATTTGCAGTTTAGCTCAACATTACTTTACATAAGTGTGTAGTGTTTCATCTTTGACTTTGAACTGGTGTAACATCTTGGTTACCTTGTATCATGTGAGCAAAATTAATTTTTGAACCTGTGTACATTTTTCTATGTACACGAGTGTCATGGTTTAACTTTTTTTGGAAAATGCCTTTTCACACCCTGGAGGGGAGATGTTAGACGTGTTGTAGGAAGCTTCTGAGGGCAGAACATGGGTTGATGTTGAAATGTAAGAGAGGTTTCTCCAGCTTCCAGAAGCATCGTCAGACCCGAGAGCCAGGTAACAGTGGCGTGAGCTTCCCTGACAGACCGATTACCTGTACTGGGAGTGTTCCATGGAGCTCGCTGTCTCGGACTGCCATATGTAGAGGTTGCTATGGGACTGGATGAGGGCTGGCTGAGTGGCTCAGTTGGTTAAGAGCTCGCTCAAGAGTTTGAGCTCTGAGCAACAGTGGTTCGAGTCAGCACGAGCTGAGCAGCCGCGGAGCTGCCAACAGGTGGCGGGATGGCTCAGCTAAAAAAAAAAAAGAAAGGGGGGACTGGATGAAATGCTCTCTTTAAAGTTTAAGTCTAAGTCTTTTTTTTTTTTTTTTCTGGTTCTAGCTCCTCATTTGAGTGTGACTCAAGGGGCACAGATGGACTCAATGAATCATTAGTTACCTAAGATGACCAGGAGCTTGGATGGATCTATACCTATAAACTTAGCTGATAAAGTCAGACTTTATTGGTATCCGGTATGACTAATGAATTCATTGAAGTTCTCTTTTAGGAAATCAAGGATGTTTTAATTATAAGAAAAAGTGCCTCTTGCAACTCCCTTGACTCCTTCTTATTCTGCAAAGCCGTGGTATCTGGCTTAATGCATGATTGTGCCAGATTCACAATTTTGTGCAGCTTTAAAAAAGAGCTCTCCTTGTGTTTATGTTCCACATTCAAATTTTTCATTTCGATCTCCAAATGAATCCACTTGCAAAAACATCAA
>NW_017735399.1:0-3036 GCF_001890085.2 Hipposideros armiger | reverse complement strand
CAAAAGGAATAAAATACCTAGGAATAAATTTAACCAAAGATTCAAAAGACCTGTACTCTTAAAAGTATAAGACATTAGTAAAATAAATTGAAGACAACACAAATAAATGGAAAGATACACTGTGCTCATCGATAGGAAGAATTAACATCATTAAAATGTCCATACTACCCAAATCAATCTACAGATTCAGTGCAATCCCTATCAAAATACTAATAACATTTTTTTACAGAACTAGAACAAACCATCCTAAAATTTATTTGGAACCATAAAAGATCCTGAATAGCCAGAGCAGTCTTTAGAAAGAAGAACAAAGCTGGAGATATCATGCTATCTGATTTCAAACTATATTACAAGGCCATAGTAATCATTACAGTATGATACTGGCAAAAAACAGATACATAGATCAATGGAAGAGAACAGAGAACCCAGAAACCTGTGCTTGTATTGTCAATTAATCTATAACAAAGAAGTCAAGAATATACAATGAAGAAAAGACAGTCTCTTATAAACAGTGTTGGGAGAACTAGACAGCTACTGGAATGAAACTGGACTACTTTCTAACAACATATACAAAAATAAACTCAAAATGGCTTAAAAAGTTAAACGTTAAGACGTGAAATCATAAAACTCCTAGAAGGAAAAATAAGCAGTAAACTCTGACATTTTGGGATCTGTCTGCTCAGGCACAGAAACAAAAGAAAAATAAACAAATGAGAATATATCAAACTAAAAAACTTTTACACAGTGAATCAACATAAAAAAAGGACAACCTACTGAATAGTAGAAGATATTTGCAACAGCTATATCAGATAAGGGGTTAATATTCAAAATACATAAAGAGCTTATACAACTCAACATCAAAAAAATAAACAATCAGATCAAAAAATTGGCAGAGGACCTGAATAGACATTTTTCTAAAGAAGACATACAGATGACCAACAAATGACCAACAGGTATATGAAGAGATGCTCAACAGCACTAATCAGGGAAGTGCAAATCAAAACCACACTGAGATATCACCTCATACCTGTCAGAATGGCTACCATGAAAAAGAAAACAAATAACCATTGTTGGCGAGGATGTGGTGAAAAGGGAACCCTCATGCACTGTTAGTGTGATTGTAAATTGATACAGCCACTATGAAAATCAGTATGCATGTTCCTCCAAAAATTAAAAATAGAGCTACCATACAATCAAGCAATAAATACTTCTGGGTAGTTAGTCAAAGAAACTGAAAACACTAATTTGAAAAGATATATGTACCCCTATGTTTATTGCAGCATTGTTTACAATACCCAAGATATGGAAACAACATGTCTGTTGATTGGTGAATGGATAAAAAAGATTTGGCATGCATATATATATATATATATATATATACACACACACACACACACACACACACACACACACACACAATGGAATATTACTCGGCCATAAAAAAGAATGAAATCTTGCCATTTGTGACAACATAGTTGGAACTAGATGGTATGCTAAGTGAAATAAGTCAGTCAGAGAAAGACAAATAGCACACCATTTTACTTATATGTGGAGTCTGAAAAACAAAATACATGAACAAACAAAACAGAGAGACTCAGACACATAGAACAAACTGATGGTTGCCAGAGGGGAGAGGGGGAGAGGGATTAAAAAAAAAAAAANCAGCAAATTCAAATTAAATATATACTTATGTGCAGCTTAAATTTTACATAAGGTAAAGGGTAAAGCTTTTCCCCATTAAGATCAGTGGCCGTGCACCACCAATTTACCAGGCAGAATGTTTAAGGCAGCATGCATGACATTGCTGCCCATTTACTTATTTCTCAAATCACGAAATTCCCAGCCTATCAGCCATGCATGTCTATACCCTTCTGTGGCTTACAGGTGCTAAATCATCATGGCATATTCTTACAACTTCTAAGGTCATAATTCACTAACACCAACTAAAAATGTATATGTCTTTTGGAAGTGATACTTTCTCTACCTTTCATTACATATATATATTATATATATATATACATATATATAAACGTATATATAATATATATATGTTATACATAAAACATATATATGTTATATATATAAAACATATATTATATATATATATATATATATATATATATATGTTTTACTTTCATAATTTCCTTTGTCAAGATATATAGTAAATAAATTAAAATTACTTGGAGGATTATACCAAAATTAAATTTGCTCTCAAATAATTTGCCTAGGAGGATTACTGAGGTATTGTCACTAGATTAATCAAACTAAATGCATTAGTGGTTCCAACCCTTTTATTAAATAGATTCCAATGAAAGTAGTGTAGCTAGAGAGAAAATCAGAATAACTAGGTATTGGAAATGCATTAAAACTGCATTAATCTGTGATTTTTCAGTATTTCAAATAAGGGTTTCATTGGCATATGTATTTGTTTAATAAATGCCTTTTTCTTTTACTATTTCTCTTTAGATATAAAAATTAATAACATAAACAAGATTTTAAGGAAATAATTTTAAAATCTTAGAACCAACTATCTTTCGGAACTTTAAACAAGTAATTTATATATAAGAGATAAAATACTAATTACTAGTTGTACCTCCAGTAATATAACCTGTAGCAGGCAAAAATGAAATGATTTACAAATTCTGTTAAACTAGTTTGATTTGAAATAATGCAAGAGAACAAATCTAAATATTTTCAGATCTTTTCACAAGGTCTTCCAACACCCCCACCTACTGTACCTCCCCCCATAACCAGAATCAATGAGGTAATAACTGTTGATGCCAGAGTCACTTTGTAGTTTCTGATTTAAATTGTGCTTATTTGAGAAATATGTTTCTTTATAAATACAAATGCCTAATAAGCATATGAAAACATTAAAAGTCTCTAGTAACCAAATACATCTCAACTTGAACAACAATTACATTTTTGCTCTTAAAATTTGCAAAGATTTTTGAAATATTATTACTTATTGACTGCAAGTCTTCAGTGAGATGGACTTAATCATACGGAGTTTTAAATTTCTCACTTACATGATAT
>NW_017735398.1:7258-8154 GCF_001890085.2 Hipposideros armiger | reverse complement strand
CTGACTTTGATTGAATTTGCTTTAATAATAACAGTTCTTGCATAAATGAGAGCATGTAGTATTGTTCTTCCATTAAGTCAAAGGAAATTTCACAGCCAGCATGGATGGTGTTTTCGGAGGCCAGTTTTAAATTCAGAACGTTTTGACAAGTGGAACAATATGATGTTCACTGTTCTAGAAATACATACGGAGATGGATGTCACCAAACTACCAATATTCCCTTAAGTCAGAACCTTTTTTAATACCTTGTGTGAGACTGTAGTTGTCATTTTCATCTTTGAGTTAAAAGGTTTCACCCTTACTGAACCAAAGTACATATTTTCAAAGTTAAAAAAAAAAGACCTCATAAAATATTTGCAGGTAATATGTAGCAATAGCAGTCTGAATTCCGATTAATAAATTATATTTGTCTTTAAAAATGAATTATCCTCACAGGAAACATCATCAACAAAAAGAATGTTTCCATATCTAGTATGTCCAGGAAAACCTAATATGCCAAGAGGCTAAAATCCCCACAAGAAGAATTCAGAAATACTATAGTGGGTTAAACATAAACCTCTTCCAAGCAGTGTAGTAGAAACACTGCTTTCTCCAAAATAATAATTATCTAAACTGTTTGTTATTAGGAAATACGATTTAAAATTAGAGCCATAGAGGCAATTAAAATTATTTTGACATATTCAATATGACATTATATGGAACTTTTTGGTTTCTGGATTTATTTAATGATACCTAATAACCCTTCTTTTCTGTCTTCAATGATGTCCTTCTTATATCTCCATATTTATCCATTATGAAGGCATCAAGTGCCGAGTCTGAGATTCAGTGGCCTTGTTGAGAGAAGAAATGAGATAGTGAAGTAAACAACCATGCCACCTTGCCACCTTGGAAGTTCA
>NW_017735398.1:0-2938 GCF_001890085.2 Hipposideros armiger | reverse complement strand
TAATTGATAGAGTGGTGGATATTAAATGTGACAATGCAGATGGAAAAGTTGTATGGTAGCCTCTTCCCCTTAGTAATGGGAACATTGATGTTAGGTACCAAAGCTCTATTGAAGCATATCAGAGAAAATTGGATTGCTAAGTTGCTCCTTTCTTATATCTTGTCCTGCAACACCTCAGCCTGACTGATTTCATGGTATCTTTTATCTTCAACATCTTTGTAATATTATTAAAGTCTGACCTCTTTATTGGAGGGGACTTCTTGGGTTTATATCATGACTCAGGAATTGTGTGGGAGTTGACGGTTTGGGGAAATGACTCTTTGACACCCAGAAATGTCAATGAACCTATCTAATGATGTGAAATAACTGGCACTCCTTTTTTTCTTTAATGAGAAAGGCCAATCCTGCTTATAAAAAATGCTTTGTATTTCACTGACCCCATAATTCAGCATTTCTATGATTAAGACATACTTATTTCATACCAATTTTATTTTTTCATTGAAATGTGATGGAAAGATACTGTATACAGTTACTATGGGGTAGTAGGATATTTTAATTATTATTTAAATATTTAAATATTTTTAAAATAAATATTTTATATCATATTATTTAGGTATAGTAAGGGCAACAGATCAGTAGACAACTGTGTTTGAAAAGACAGTTTGTTATAGTTAACAGATCCCAAGAGCAGGGAGTATGGCAGGCCATGGTAGATGGGGCACTTAGGGAAGCACTGGGGTGAATCAGGAGATGGGGGGGCAGGCAAGAGTCTTTATTGTAATTTCCAAGGAAAAGATGGACAAGGCAGGGCAGCAGGGTTAAGATTGGATAGTTTAAATAATTTTATCAGGCTCTTTGTCTGGCACCTGGACCTCGGGTGATTAGGGGAGGCGGATAGTGGCCCAGAGAGCTTGAGCTCCAAAAGGAAGTGGTAGGAGGCATGGGCTCTGGATTGGTTGGTTTGCATTTGAAAAGTGCACTCCTGGGAGAGTTCTTTACCATCTCTAAGAACTGGCTAATCCNAGAAAGTCTCTGCCAAATACCCCAGTTTTGAATAAATGTACTTTGTCGGTCATTCTTTGTAGCAAAAACAATGTTCTATTCAAAAGGCAGTTAGTTTAGCTTGCACCTCAAACAATTGCCACCTGTTTTCATTGGTTACACCATCACTCTTTAGTAGGAGCAAGCGCTTTTTGTATACTTCTCTTTTCATCACACAGATATCCAAAACGACCTCAACTCAAGGTGGAGAATTAAAACTCCTATTTTTTTAATTGCCTCATCAGCAATGTTTTGAAACTGATTTTTTAAAAAAACCTCTTTATTTTAATTACATTTATTATTATTATTATTATTATTATTATTATTATTTTACTTTAACACATGCATTGACTGCTACTACACTGAGTACCACCTCTTGGATGCATGCTAAGGAACCAGCCATTTTACCCACAATTGCCTTTGCAGCATCAGTGCAACTGTCAATACAGTAAAAAAGGCAAATAATACTTTAGTATTATTGGAAAAATAGTTTTATTTCACAGATCCATGAAAAGGGGCTCAGGATCCCCAAGGGTCCATGGAATACAGTTTGAAAGCTACTATTATAAACCATGTAAATAACTACTATTATAAAGTTGAAGCTTTCTTTTGTTTTGCATATAGGCATGGATAAATAGATGTTTGATGGGATTCTCTGACCTGTGTGTGTCCACATGATAATAATAATAAGAATCAGGGTTTCTTTGATGATTAATTTTCCAACAATGTGATTTGTATCTAGTGAAATAGGATCATAAAACCTGGAAAATAACATTTTACATTACATAATTATAATAGCATAGCCCTAAATTGACTTTGATTCCTGTAAAATTCCGTCAATAAGACCTGAAACTTAAATACTCTCTGAAACACAATATTGGGATAAAATACATATAAGAANCCAGGGTCATTAACATAATATGGAAAATGTATGATCTTGTGTAGTTCACAAATTACGATGGTGCAATGCTCCATATCATTGGTAACATTTTTTTAGTATGAACACTAATATTTTATAAAATGAGTAATCAATATCTGGCTTTGAAACTTTGTTAAAGGAGTTTATTTGAAACACGAAACAAGTATTTGTAGTGTATATCTTTTTAATCTGCTTTGAAAGAAATTTTAAGAGGCTTTATTGACAAAAAAAATTGAACATATTTAATTATTCTTTTTACCCCTGAAGTTAAGGTTGAATATTTTTCTTTGGAGGGTTCATTATAATAAGAAACCGTTAGAAAAGAAAAACATTCTCAAAATTTATCTTATTTAAAAAGACTTTCCTGATTAGTATCAATGGGAATAATTGTACCTATTAATAAAATATAGGCAGTCTTACTCTAAGTTTTGTCAGTAAAGTTAGTGAAAACATTCAAATATTCTGGATAAGTTATTTAAAAACTGGATTGTACTTGATTGAAAGGCCACCTCCACCCGGCCCCCCTGAAAATAAAAATCTTCAAACTTCATTTCTATCAGGATGTAGGTGGTCTTGACTTGTGTCATCTTTTCAGGCCCTCTTGCTGGCTGTGGATAATTTTTTTTTAATTTAGTGTCTAAGAAAGCACAGTTTAAATGACATTTTAAAGCAGACAGTATCAAGAAGAATCTATATATATACCCTTCTGACCCCTCTAGAGAGAATTCTCTCATGACCAAAATCAATATTCTTTGTCAACCTGGGGAAGGAAATAAGAAACATTTGGGTGCAATGGAGGGGAAACTATATGAGTTTCAGAAAAGAAGCAAATTGAAAACTCTATTCAGGCATATGTATTTTCAGGCAAAGACTCCTGAACCATAGGAGGTTCAACTTTGGTGTAAGATTTGAACTTTTCAGATCTGATCTCAGTAGCTTTGCAGGATAAAGCTTCAGGGACTTCAATGGTTTCAAAGG
>NW_017735397.1:0-10831 GCF_001890085.2 Hipposideros armiger | reverse complement strand
CTGCTGTGAGCCTTCATGAGCGGCTGTCCAATGGCTGGCGAGCGACTGCCTCAGCCGGGAAGAGCACAATGATAATACCAACATGGGTCAGTGAAGCAACGTCCTCCACAACTAGACTGAAGAACAAAAGGACAGCAACTTGTCTATTCCCCTTCCCCCAATTCCCCAATAAAATCTTTAAAATAAATAAACAAATAAAAATAAAAATAAAGAGAATAAACCCTTAAATGTTTTTTATACAGATATATAAAATCAATTGAAAAATCTCAAAAGCAAAGTTGGACTTAACTACTTTAAAAGTTTAATTTTCATGTATCAAAAAATAACATTTAAAAGGGTGAAACACAAAGTAGAATAAATATATGCAACTAGTATAACTATAGATTAATATTTTATGTTTTTTAAGTTCAATATCAAAAGAGAATAAAATCAAATATCCTAATAAGAAAACATGAGTAACATGAAAACAAAAATGGATACATCAAAAGCTAAAACATTGGCATTATCATTGCACTATTATATAGACTATTATATAAACTATTTAATGAGAACCCAAGATGTACAAGGTGCCTTCCAAGAAAGATGAGTATTAACTCCTCTTTCTGAGGAGATTACAACAGATTTGGCATTAAAACTTGTACTTCTTGCTGAGCCCACACTAAGACACATTATAATTATTAATAGAATGGCAAAGGTTAAAGACAAAAAGAATCCTAAAGGCAGCAAGATAAAGGCAACTAGTAACTTATAAGGGAGCTCCCATAAGATTATCAGCTGATTTCTCAACAGAAACTGCAGGCCAGAAGGGTTTGGTACAAAATATTCAACGTGACGAAAAGCAAGGACCTACAACCAAGGGAACTCTACCCAAGGCTATCATCTAGAATCCAAGGACAGACAAAGAGCTTACCAGGGAGGAAAAACCTAAAGAAATTCATCACCACCAAACCAGTATTACAAGGAATGTTAGAGGGATTTCTTTAAGATAGAAAAAAAAATAAAAATTATGAATAATAAAATGGCAATAGCTACATATCTATCAACAATTACTCTCAATGTAAATGGATTAAATGCTCCACTCAAAAGACAGAGGGTGGCTGAATGGACAAGAAAACAATACCCTTAATAGGCTGCCTATAAGAGACTCACTTCATATTGAAAGACATGCACAGATGGAAAGTAAAGGGATGCAAAAAGATATTTCATGAAAATGGAAACTAACTAACTAACAAAAAAGCTGGAGTAGCAATACTAGTACCAGACAAAATGACTTTAAAATAAAGGCTATAACAAGAGACAAAGAAGCACCCAGTAATCCTACTTCCTGGTATTTATCTGAAGAAACCCAAAACGCTACTTTGAGGGGATGTGTGCATCCATATGTTCATTGCAGCATTGTTTACAATGGCCAAGATGTGGAGGCAGCCTGGGTATGGGTCCATGGAAGAATGGATAAAGAGGAGGTGGTGCATATATATAGTGGAATATTGCTCAGCCATGAAAGGGAATGGGTTCTTGCCATCTATGGTGGCATGGATGGACCTGGAGGGTACTGTGCTGATTGGAATGTAAGACAGACAGATGCAATGTGATTTCATTTATATATGGAATCTAAAGAACAAAATAAAGAAACAAAAGAGAAACAAACTCATAGATACAGAGCACATATTGATGGCTGCCAGATGAGAGAGGGTTGGGGATAAGTGAAAAAGGGGAAGGGATTAAGAAGTATGAATTGGTTGTTACACAGTAATGATGGAGATGTAGGGTATAGCATAAGGGATATAGTCAATAATACTGTAATAACTATGTATGGTGTCAGATGGGTACTAGATTTGTTGGGGTGATAGATGAGAGGGCATTGGGGGGCAGGGTGAAAACAGTGAAGGGGTTAAAAAGTACAAACTGGGAGTTACAAAATAGTCATGGGGAATATAGGCAATAATATGGAAATAACTATGTATAGTGCCAGGTGAGTACTAGACTAGTTAAGGGATCATTTCTTAAACTATATAAATGTGTAACCACTATGTTGTACTCCTAAAATTAATATAAAATAATATTGAATGTCGATTGCAATTTTAAAATTTTTAAAGGGCTGGAAAGGTGAAGGGGAATAAGCGATCCAAATTTCCAGGTATAAAACAAATAAGTCATGGGGATGTAATATACAGCATAGGGAATATAGTCAATATTATTGTGATAGCGTGGTATGGTGTCAGATGGTTGCTGGACTTATCATGGTGATCACTTTTTTAGGTATATAAATGTTGAATAACTATGATATATACCTGAAGCTAATATAATATTGTATGTTAGCTATATTAATAAAAATTTTAATTAAAATAAAATAATTTGGAAAAAAAGTATTACACAGCTAAGCCAGCACTATTTGCTCATAAATATAGTTTGTCTTTTCAATTACCTTTGCACCAGAGATATGTGAAGCTTTGAATAATTTTATTGAAAGCCACTCATATAAAACATATCTAAGCCTAGACATGTTAATTTAACAAGACACATGGAACATCAGAGGTTGGCAGCCTTATCTTAGAATCAGAGACAAATTTGATCAGCCAGCTTGTCTGACCTTCATATTACAGAATGTAGAAGATGAAACAATTTAATGATCCATCAAACTTATGTTGCACTTGCTCCTGTGTAAGTCATGTGGCTATTTCTACTTTTCTTCTTAAGGTTTATGTTACTGTCTTGGTCTTCTCACCCTGTTCTTACATTAGAGAAAGAGTGGAGTTCATCTTGCCGGCTTGTTTCTCTGAGTCACCCAGCACTGCTCTCCATCAGTGTTTTCTAAAATATTTTTCACAAAATGATAGTCCCACTAGATGCTTTGAGATAAAAANCTCACTTATGTATACTTTTTTGATTTCATGTTATAGTTCAATAAAATTTACATTTAGAAAGTCATGGGACCAGTATAAACTTGCAATTCACTCCTCACTGGAGAAATTTTGATGGGTAGAATATATTCTTATTCATTAACTTCTAATAGCATTTATTTAATATGTTTAGGATATATCTTCCTGAACTTAAATCTTCGCTTATCACTAATGGTTTCAAATTAACATCTGACCATGATATGTGGTAAAATGACTCCTGATCACATATAGTTCAATGTATAAAAGCCATATACCACAAAGCATTGCACAAAGAATCAATACTCTATCAAGGTGATTGAGAGTTTGGGTTCTGGAGCCAAATTGCCTGTGTTGAACCTGACTCTCCCATACTAGCTATGCAAATTTGAGCAAGTTATTTAACAATCTTTGCAATTCTTTAAATCTACACAGCAGGAACAATTATAGTGTTACTTCATGGGGTACGGTTGTTGTGATGATTAAGTTAGTTGATTCATTAAAGCTCTTAGAACAGGGCTGGCTCATGGTAAGTTCTAAATAAGTGCCTGCTATCCTTACTATAAATATTATTATAATTATTATCCCAAAATTCTCCCCTAAATTATGGTCACAAAACAGTGTGTTAGTAAGTTTTATGCTTATATGATGTAAGTTATTTTTTCAGTTGCTGTAACAGAGAACAAATAAGTGTGATTTCAAAAGGCAGAAGTTCATTATTCTCTCATATAATAGTACAGTGATGGGCAATATCGGTAAACAGCTCTACCATTCTCAAACAATAGATTCCACAGGGAGATTCTAGTCAGCTGCTCCTAACTTTTCCCACATCTCAGCAATCAAGAAACTCCCTATATGAACACACTGCCAACACTTTTAAGAATCAGAGTCAGAGGACACATTACTTTTACTCACACACTATTGGTCAGTACTTAGTCACATGTCCACATTTAGTTGCAAGGGGAGCTGAAAAATGTAGGCTTTAGTTGGGTGGCCATATATTATCTAAAACTCTACTATGTTGGAAAAAGTGGATAATGGATATTGATAACCAACTGGAAGTCTGCAATAATTCCCAGCATGATGCTATTTGTTATGCAGCCTTCAGAAGATCCAAGATACTGGCTGTATGATATAAATTTATATTCCCTTCCAATGGTTCATTAAAATGCTATTAAAGGAATGAAATTGCCATGATACATAATAATGGATTGCAATAATGCAGAACCATTTTTAGGGGCCATCAAAGGACAAAATGTTTCAACACATTTTGGAAAGATGGCATAACTGGTAGAGTGATGAGTGGAGAAACTTTCAGACAATGAATAAAGAAAAACCCATACCTACTATTTCAGTTGTCTATTGCTATGTAACAAACAACCTAAAAATCAGCGGCATAAAACCAGGGCAACTGTATCATGCTCATGGTTTTGTGGGTCAGAAATTCAGACAGAGCGTGGACAAATGGCTTGACTCCACTGCACAATGGTTGGGGCCTCAACTGGGAAGACTTCAGTGGCTGGGGGTGGGCCAAATAGCTGGATGGGAAATCATCTGATGGCTGTTCCACTCATGTGTCTGGCACTTGGGCCGGAATGACTTAAAAACAGATCTCAGCTCAGGCTATTTAATAGGCCACCTATACATGACTTATCAACATGGTCTTGGATTTTTATAACAAGAAAGCTAGGTTCTGAGAGGGAGAATCCCCAGATAGAGTTTCTGGGGAGCAAGAGTTCGAAGAGAACCAGGGTGAAAGGACAAGGTCTTTTATAACATAGTATATTGTCAAGGCAGTCATAAGCCTATCCAGATTCAAGAGAATGAGATATGGACCCACCCCATCTCTCAATAAGAAAAATGTCAAAGAATTTGGGGGCCATGTTTCAAAATCAGAACTCCTAAATACATCACTATGAAATTTCATAATGCCAAAGCTAAAAGAAAGACCTAAAGGCTTTCAGAGGAAATTTTTTTTAAATGACTTTGTACTTGGTAAGTACAAAGGAAAGAGAATCAGTCTGATAACAGATACTTCATTGAAAACACAGGAAGCTAAATACAGTGAAGGAAAATTGTCCATGTTGTGATAGAAAATGGTTTTCAACCTAATATTTGATAGTCTAAGTAACATTCAAGCATGATCTATAAAACATTTTTATATGCATCCAAAGGTTCAAAAATTTTATTTTCTATACACCTTTAGAAATTGTTTGATAATGTGCTCCAACAAAACAAAGGATTTAACCCAGAGAGCAGGAGACATCAAATCAGTCAAACTATAGGTCCAACCCAGAATAATAGAGAAGTGAAATCCTAGGATGACAGCCAAGCATCAGTTTAGTTTGAGCAGAAAGATAGAAGACAGAAAACACAGAATTTGCAGGAAGGAAATAACAAAAACCAGGCATCTTGATGAAGTTTCTGGGAAAAAGAGACACTAAAAATAATAAAGATAGGATAAAGGCAAATAATATAAGAAAACAATATCATTAGAAAGCAAGGGGAAAATAGGAAGCAATTTAAGACAGGCAATATAACCATAGAGTGCTACTTGGCTCTGCAAAATAACTATAAAGTCTTAATAACATACAAATGAGTATTGATTTGCCAAATAATAGTTAGATAACAAAATAAGAACATGTTGATGGAGTTACTGGGAAGTGGGGTGTGTAAGAGGGCTAAAATCTTTATCCATCATATAGCAGCCTACTATATTAATTAAGGATATAGCAGTAACTACTTAAGAAGCAATCTAAAATAATGTAATGTGGCTGCTTGTGGGGAATAAGACTGGGAGGAGTAGGAAATAGAACTTGTGCTTTAGAAAAAGTCACTGTACTATTTTATTGTTCAATTTGCATATTTTAATTAGATTAAAAGTTTTAATAATTTTTAAAATGCTGATTATCATATTTTAATGTTAGTTAAAGAGCAGTAGAAGACATAGACAAGATTAATTGTTACACTATTGAAGATTATGAGCCTCAAAACATGCAAATATACTCTCATATATTAAAAGTGTTAATATATTACAGATGTGGAATCATAAATCAGTAAGGAAAGGAGGTTATTACTTAAATAATGATGCTGAGATAACTCAACATTTAAAGGATAACAATTTTATACCACAAACCATATTAAATTATAAATCAATATGAAGTTAAATAAAGATTTCAAGCAATCAAGAAACAAAAAAAGGGGGCCGTCCAAGAGGCACGGTTGGTTAGGAGTTAACTTGGGACACCAGCTCTGAGCAGTAGGGTTCCATTTTGGATCCCATATGAGGGCCAGTGATGCTGCGCCCTCTACAGCTAAGATGGTGAACAACAGCTCAACCTGGAGCTGGGCNTGAGTTGTGCAGGCTCAAACAAAAGAAAAAAACGTTAAATAACTGATAAACGTGAACACAATGTTGGCTCCAAAACCAGCTCCATTTGAGGTGAACAGGCTTGCAGTTCCCAGTGTCACAGAGACCAGGGAAAGGGCTCTGAGCCCAGACCTAAGGAATTAAGTGCTCAGCTGCACTCAAACCCACTGACCATGAAAGCTGTAGGCAAGATTCTGGAATAGAAATTCCTGTAGCAAAATCTCTAGTAATCCTGATATGTAAGTCAACGAAGTTGTTAACTGAAAGGCAGCCTAATCATTTTAAGTGTCTTTTGGGATAATGTCGACCTCAACATTTTGAGACAAAAACAGGTCTGACTAATAAACTTGCCCATAAGGAAAGATGAGTCATGGCTTCTTTTGACTTTCCTGGGCCTCCAGCAGAACTCACGGTTATTTCTATTTCTTATCATGACAGTTTGGGCCAGGACCAGATCTTCTGCAACCCAATCCCATGGCCAGTGAGGCCATGGCAAGACCCTGAAACTTACACATACTTGCACTTTCTGAAATTGATGAAATGTCATAGAGAGCCTGAGCAAGTGGCCATAGTCACAACTAGAAAGATCTCCTCCAAAGCTCTAGTAAGCAGCTCTGCAGCACACATTTCAGTTTCCTACCTGGAAAATATAAAATCTGCTAAGTGAAATTAAATAAAGATATTTGATGATCTTTATGAGCCTGATGAAGTCAGACTATTTATTGAAGAATTAGAGTAGAAATAAAGAAGATGACTGTGAGATAATACACACACAAACATACATATATATATATATATATACATATATATATATATATATATGTTGCCACGCAGCTGTCCAGCCATCTGTCGTCCCCCCCCCCCCCGCGCTTAACCCTAAACTGACCCTTTTGAGGACAGTGCTCATACAGCTTGCTTCTCCCTGTTAGGCCCCAAAAAGATGGCTGGTTAGCCAATGACTAGTAAGATTCCTCGAGGAAGGAACAACCTAAGACAGGCACAGTTGCATGGGGGCCATCAGGAGAAATCTCAGGGCTGATGGAGGTGGGAGAAGGTCCTCACCTTCCCCCCAAAGAGACTGGAGGTCTTCTACCTCTGTAGCTACATTCTTTCGTGCAAACCTGCTTGGGAAGTGACCTGAAGATGTGATAGTACCTGTCCTCAGCATAATAATCTTATCTCCCTGAGGTCATATGCGTATGGGCCTGTGAAGGCAGAGCATTTATCTGATCCCCTCGGACTTTTGGTAGTAGCAGCTTGCAGGCATGGGTAATCTGGCACGAGCAAGTTCTCAGGAATGAGACTCACAGGCTGTGGCGAGAACAATGCTACTTCCAGGTATGTGGAAAAATAAAAGCGGCGTGTTGGCCCAATTCAGGGCTCTCAGTCCTGCAAGGCTGGAGACCCTTGGCCCCGCTTTCATTTAACTCTTGGCTGCTGTTTCTTTTCTTTTTTAACCCTTCGCCGCCCCCTCTCATTCTCTCACTGCCCTTGTCGTGCGGGACACATGATATATATATATATATCTGTCTTTGCCCCTGTTCCAGTCACAGGGCTTCTGAAACCCTGGTAGTTTCCTGGGTGATAGGAGTGCTTTTTGTTCTAATGTGGTGATTCTGGATAGGCTCCTGGATGAGGGCTGGTCAACAGAAAGACTAAGCTATGGTTAGAAGCTTGGAATTTCCAACCTAGCCCCCATTCTCTTGAAATGGGGGAAGGGCTGGAAAGAGTTAATGACAGAGCATGCCTACATGAGGAAGCCTCCATAAAAATCCCAGTTGTATGAGGTCCAGAGAGGTTTTAGGCTGGTGAAAAATAACCACACACCAGGAGGGTGATGCATCTCAACTCCACAGGGACAGAAGCTTCTGTGCTCGGGACCCTCCCAGACCTTGTTTGTTTTATCTCTTCATCTAGCTGTTCATCTGTATCTTTTATCACATCCTTTAATAAACTCGTAAATTTAAATATCTCCCTGAGTTCTCTGAACCACTCTAGCAAATTAATCAAACCCAAAGAGGGGCTTATGGGAAAACTTCCATTTGTAGCCAAGTCAGAGGGAAGTTGTGAGTAACCTAGGACCTACTACTTGCAATTAGAATCTGAAGTACAGGACAGTCTCATGGGAGGGAGCCCTAAATCTGTGGGATCTGACCCTATCTCCATATAGATAGTGTCAGAACTGAGTTAAATGGTAGGGCTCTCACCGGTATCACAGAATTACTTGGTGGGATAAAACTCCCACACATTTGATGACCAGAAGTGTTAAAGGTGAAGTGCTCTGTGTGAGGAATAAAGAAGACTCACACAGGAGGGGAAGACTGGGCTTTTTCAAAAACAGTGCTCAGAATATCCGTCTAGAAAAGTGAACTCATTAATCAACATACATGGAGCTCAGTTATGAGTAAATAAAATCTGGAGTTTTGACAGCTACAGATGGTATCTTTTGCATTGGAGAGACCAAGATAACAGTTTGTCATTAGCTAAGAAATGATTTTTGAAGCTTGGAAAACATAAAACAATAGTACAAGTCAGCATATGTCTGTAGTCCCTGAAATCCCAAGCGTGGGGCTTGGTAGATGCTGCTGGCTCAAGTTCAGCTGAATCTTCAGTAACTGCCACATCCTCAGCCAGGGCCAAATCCCCCTTGATATAACACTGCCATCATTTCTACTTTTTCTGGAACCATAATTCACTGAGTTGATGCCACAAGCATTGGAGTTAAAGCTGCCAAACCCAAAACAACAGCCCAAGGAAGAATAGTCAAAAGCCCACTGACTTGACATGCTTAGGACATTAGCATCACCTTAGAGAAAACCCAAGGTGAAAACCAAAGGGAGGACAGTACCATGAAAGTTATAATAGAAGTTTCTAGAATACAAGGCTTGGCTCATTGTGTCAGGAGCTGGAAATGAGGTTTGTTGAGCCAGAAGATTGTCAGAGCTCTTCTCTCAGGCACAGGAGGATGTGACTTCACCTAAGGCCAGCCTTTCTCAATACCTACTCTTTTTATTTGGAATGCTCATCTGTTTAAAGAGGAAAAAAAACATATATACAAAAAGGGTTTATACAAATGCACAACATGATAGAATTCCAACTACTGACAGAATAAATTAGGACTGTCCCTTCAAAAAGGAATGTTTTTTTAACTGGAAAGTAACTGGAAAGGGACACGGGGATTCTTTGGGGGCTGGTCATGTACTGCTTCTTGGTCTAGGTACAGATTACATGATGTGTTCACTTTATGAAAATTGATTGTGTTGCCTCACTTATGTATACTTTTTTGNAAATGATTCATTGTGCTATGAAAGAAAGCAATTATCCCCTAATGCTCCTGTTTCCTTGGGAGCAATAAAAGTTTCACTTCTTAGGAGGGACAAGTATAGAAATAACATCTCCAGGCCCATTCATGCCCTTTGATTATCTTATTGATGAGACTAGGAGAAAAACCTATCCGGAGGAAGCGCATTCTTCCTGAGTTCTGTCTCAGAACCTATAAATGTCCTTCTCTTTTGTCAGGTGGTCTTCCAGCTGCCCTGAGGTGTTGACTTTCACTTGCCCAGAGCTTACCTGCAGCCTCGCCAGAAGCATTCTTTGGGGGTGATTAGAGAGAATGTTTAGAGTCCAGATGTGACTAGGCTGCAATTTCTAATTCCATATTTAAGTAACACGGCTGATATTTTTGTTTAATTGCCATCTGTTGGCAACTTATGTTTATTTTCTGAAATTAGCTCTAAATAATGTGGTGAGAGAAAGAGGTATGATTAATCATTTGCTTCTGAAACCTGCACAAATTTTGTCCAAATGACAGGAATATATCACATTATATGCAAACCCAGGGTGGCAATGTTGGACTAAGCCTGTTTATGTGGAAACAGAAACATTTGCAAGACCCAAAAAAGCAGGAAAGAAGAAATAGACACATGCTAAATTTAAAAAAGAAAACACAAACCCTATTCAACATACAGTGAATTTGTTCTTTATATAAATAAACTTTGGATTTTGAAAAGTTATATGTGGTAGCTGTTACATAAACTTGGGGCAAAAGGTTTAATGCAAATTTACTATAAGTAGATGGATGAAACACAGCTGGACTTAGAAAGTTTGTTGGTCCCTATTTCTGCCTGAAGATGAATGGACTGCAACAAAGTGGAAACGAGATGAAATAAAATACACTAAATTCTGAAATTCCATTTTTCCATATTTTTTAAAATAAAAATGTTTGATTATTGTATTAAAAAGTCTAAAGCGGTAATGGTAAATTCAAATACCTATCAGAGTCATGCAAGAATGTAAATAAATCATAGTAGATGAAAGATAATCAAGGCTTTGGGGACTCAGGGATTGTGGCAAAAAGGAGAACATGTGCTCTATCTAAATGCTTTCAAAGTCAAAATTTAAAACAAATGTGTAGGCCAAGCAACATGTATAGTAACTACGTTGGGCCTTATTATCTGTCAGCTGTTAACTCCTGGACAAAAACTTTTCTTGTTTTAAATACTTTTGTCTTTCTCTCTTTCTCATATATATATATATATAATACTCATATATATTCTAATATATACATATATTTCTCATATATATA
>NW_017731771.1:1380020-1416680 GCF_001890085.2 Hipposideros armiger | reverse complement strand
AAAAAAAACACATAGTTTCCAAGTTGCTCCATGAAAGTAACTATAATACAATAAAATGTGATATTTTTAGTGTGTCAACTCTAGGAAATTTCCTCAAATACTTTTGCGGTTTCATTTAATGTGTGTGATGCTTTTGAAAATATAAGTTGGAATATCACAAAAATAGACTTAGCCAAAAGAGGTTTACATCCAACTTTGAACAAGGGAGCTCCATTTCGATGTTCCACTTAAGAGACTCAAAACCTGTCTTTCTTTGCAAATCCATTCCACTTTCTACAGTCTCTGTCTAGGAGAAAGTCACTGCTACCTAAACAGTGCCCCAAGCCAGAACCCTAGCAGCCATTCTTGCCTCCCGTCTTCACTTCTCACTCCATATCTAGTCAGCAAGTACTTCTCTTCTACCTCCCCAATGATCTCAAGTCCTTTCCCTCCATTCTAGCCACTGCCTTTAGTCTGAACCCTCATTTCTCCCCTGGATGAACGTAAAGTGTCTTCATTGGTCTTGTAGCTTCCTTCCATCCGCCTTATTGTCCAGAGTGACCTCACTCCAAACCATCGGGTAGTGACTCCTCAACTTCACATCATTCCATTGGTTTATGTTTCCAGGATAAAATTCAAACTCTTTACCCCCATATCTACTTTGGGGTCTGACAGATCTCAGTTTGAGTCTCAGGTTTAGGTACTTTCCAATAGCGTTGGACTCTCTGAGCCTTTGTTTTCTCACCTGCCTGAGCTCACTGAGAGCAGGAGTGTTTCACACGTACAGTGCCTGGTACATAGGAGAGACTTAATGTTGGGTGAAGGTAAAATCGTTTTAAATCCACAGCAAAAAATTTTTCTTCCTTCCAAAAAATCCTGGCATGACATCACTACCTCCCAAATCTGATTTCCACCTCTATTGTGTGATAATCACAATCAAGTACCAGTGGAGGGATCCACACCATCTGGGATCAAATTCTGGCAGCGCCCCTGAGCTATCATGCTATCTTGGGGGACTTACTTAACTACTGCTTCTCAGTTTCTTCTGTAAAATATATAAATTGAGGATTGTTTGGACAGTGAAATGAATATCTTGCTTATAATGGGACCCGGCGCATAGGAAGACCTTGCTGCATGTTAACTATCGTTATCACCATCTTCATCAAATCAGGATCGTGGTACGCTACTTTGTGGTTCTCCATTTTGTATGGAAAATCCTGCTTTATACACTGTTGTTGGAGAAAAAAAAGTAAAATGTGGAAGGTCCTGCAGTGGAAGGGAGACACAAGCGAGAAAAGCGAACTGGTGAGTCCCTGTGTTTCCAAGTTGGGGGGGACGTATTGGGTTCCCATGTTACCGATGAGGAAGGGGCGGGGTAACCTGTCGAGTCTCACTCAAGACTCACAGTCACAGCTCTTTATGGAGAATAGTACCGTGCTCTGGGGGTTGCTATGGTCAAGCTGCAGGCGAAAACTAGCACTTTTGGAAGACGGTAGAGGAGCATTTAGTTACAAAAACGGTCAACAACTGGAGTGTCACTAAGTTCGGTGGGCAACGGTCAGGCCCGGTGACACAGAGTTGCTAAAGGAACTGGCTCTTTACTAACCGAACTTTGTATGGAGCCCACTGACCGACGCCAGCTCGCGTTAACAAACGCCCGCGGCGCTTCCCTTCTGATCCCAGAGCTCTGGGTCGCGCTCGGGGAATCGGGACCAGAGTCTGGAACGCGCCGCTCTGGGGCGGGGTGGGGCGGGGCCTGTGGAGGGAACTCTGGGCGTGATTGGTCCCTCGAGGCCGGGTTCTGGTTGGCAGGTGCCGGTTGGGAGAACGGCTGTCAATGCAGAGGCTGCTGCGGAGCGCGGCGGAGCTCCGGCTGTGCTGTGATCCCGCTGTGGGTGCAGTTGTCCGCGCGTGTGGGGTCCTCACCCCTTGGAAATAAGCCGGTCTCCGCCCTCAGACCAGTCAGCTGGTGGGAGGCGGTAGCGGCGTGCTACGGGCGTAAGGCCGGTCCCGGGTCCCTGCCCGGGGCAGGCGGCCCGGCGGACGGGGCCGTCCGGGCATAGATAGCCCCGGGCTGCCCGTGCCGGATGCGCCTTTGTTGGAGGAGGGGGGACTGCGGAGCGCGGCGGAGCCCGGGGGCGAGCGATGGCGCCGAGGGCGCGAGGAGTGGAAGCGCCCCATGCGGAGCGCCCTGACCTGGTACCTCTGCGCTAATGCCCTCCCCAAGCAGGGCCGGCGCTCGGGGTCGGCGGAGCCGGACTACGAGTTCCAGGTCCGCGGCAGCTGCGCCGTCGCCTGCCGCCCTGGAGCCCGCGGAGTTGGAGTTGGGAACGGGCGATGGCCACCACGTGCGGCACAGGAGCGACCGGGAGATGCCCGAAGGTGAGGAGGCGGCGGGCGCCGTCCGCGCTCCGGCGGACCTCTGGCTGCGGCCGCCCCCAGGGTTCCCGGGAGGGAGCCGCCGCCTCAGGCTCCTTCCTACCTGGAGCCGGCTGTCCCGGAGCTGGGCACCGGTGACGAAGGCTGGCTGTGCCTGGCGTCTCCTCCCGTTCTTCAACCCCTTCGGGTCCGCAGGGTTCGTTCCCTCCTCACTACCCGAACGCCCAGTTCTTTCCCGTATTCCCACCCCCACCCCCACCCCAGCCTGAGACCCGACAGCCCTCGGCCCTTGCTGTTTATGGCTTTGCGGAACGTTTCGTGGGACTTTTTAAAGACTTTGGGGTGTATTCTCTCCCTTTTGTCAAGGAAAACTTGAATACCCCAACTTTGGAGTACGCACCCCCATCTCCCTGTGCTGACCTATTCGGGTAAAACCCTTGCTCCTACCCTTTAAGGTTGTTAATTGTTCAGCGGAACCATTCAACCCTAAATATTTTAGGGTTTGTTATGGGAATTCAAACTAGAGATTGATGACGTAGGAGAGTCCAATGGTGTCCTTCCGTGGGCTATTTTCAGTTGCCTGGATAGAAGCCGCGTTATACCTTCCAAGTATAATTTGAACACCGAAGGGAAAAAGACGGTGGGAGAGGGAACTTAAAATAACTGAACGATGTGACCTGTTACTGCCAGAGCCGCGGAGGATAGTTTTTTCCCAAAGGAGAACCCAAGGACTCTGCTTCCTTGAAAAGTCCCACTTTGCCACAAATATGTCCTGAGTCTTACTTCAGTGACTTAATAATTTCACTTTCACGTTGCCTGTTCTGAAGGAGAGGTGTGGCTCATGAGACTTGGTCAAAAGTTTTAAAAGAGAAGAAACCATACATTTAGAGTTTAATTTGTAATGTGAAGATTTGGGAGTTAAGATGGCAGATTTCTGCACTAGAGTGTTTGCCTCCATGGCTTCCCCTCCTTCTAATAGAGCCTGTTCTCCTTTATGATTGTTGAGGTAAATGGTTGGGGTGCGGGGTGGAGGGAGAAGAGAGGAAATGTTTGATTTCAGATAATTCCGGGTAACTATGGGGCTAGTGAATACTGTGTCCTCTGAAGTAGGAAACGTTGTGTCATAAAGCTGTTACAGTCCCATTGTTCCATTTGTGTCATTTCAATGCCAGTGATTATTTCATTATCTCATACAGGAAATGTCTTGTAGCTCTTTAAACATTATTTAAACTTCTATTTAAACTTTAGTTGAGTTCTTACTTTCTTTAAAAGTTAGAATAATTAAGTCTGTGGATTCACCATGATGATGGACATGGCTTTGTAACTGGGAAGTACTCCCTTTTCAGCATATTAAAATATTTTGTAAAAATGAACAGTTTATGGGAATTGATTAATTGTACCTTTAAATGCAAAGTAATTGTACCTGGAAACACAAAGGAAATAAGTATTTGTGAAAACTTGTGCTCCACTTGACGCTGTAAATAAAGCCCCTGAGTGATTTTACATACTGGTTAGTAGATGGGTAGCGTTGGATGACCGACCAAAATAGGACCTTGATATAATTCTTTTAAGATTGACAACACATTTTCAGTATATCTCAGTTGGCCCTTCTAAGTACAAATAAGGCCAGTGTATAGTCTTCCCTCTATTGCCGGTGAAGAAATGGAGACTTAGAGATTAGAAATGACTGTGTAATGCAGCTGGCAGAAGAGGCTGACATAGACATGATAGACAAGCCACATTCAGTTCTGGGGGTGCTGACAAAACTCTTCAGAATGCATCTTATGTTTTATCATTTATCCATGAAATGGGCCTATCTTAACTTACTCCAGTATTAATTCCATTCAAAGTGATTGTACAGAACTCAGAAGCAACATTTACCTCTCTGCTCTATATCTATAAACTTATTACCATGGATGAGAGTGAAAGTAGATGTTACGAAATGGCATTCATTTACCAGGTAAACAAGTTGACATATTTTTGTAAAGAGTTTCTTCTGGTGTCCTCAATTTGAAGCCCAGACTGCCTTGGACACAGGGTCTTTAGGAGAAGCTGGTAAGAGGGCAGGTAAGGGAAGAAGGATTAAGTAGAGGACTATGAGAAGGAATGTGAATCAGAAAAGTTGAAAACAATAGAGGTTGGGAGAACAGAATTTACCTTTTTATGTTTTATATGATAGTTAAAATTTCATTTCAATTTGTCTTTCGAATTTTTTTATGGCATTCAATAAAGTGATAAGAGAAACCTCAATTTCAGCATTTGCCTATTACTAGTTTCCATAGAAACAAGATAAGAACACCAACTATAAATTACCAGCAGGGCTGGCTGAGTGGCTGTTGTTTTGAGCACGAGCTCTGAACAACAGGGCTGCTGGTTCGCTTTCCACATGTGCCAGTAAAGCTGCGCCTTCTACAGCTAATATTGTGAACAACAGCTCGACCTGGAGCTGGACTGCTGTAAGTGGCCAGCAATGGCGTAGGCTGCAGTAGGCTGCTGTGAGCTACCATGAGCTGCCGTGAGTGGCCGTCCAATGGCCGTTGACCGACTGCCTCAGCAGGGAAGAGTTCAATGACATAATACCAACATGGACCAGCAAAGTGGTGTCCTCCACAACTAGACTGAAGAACAAAAGGACAGCAACTTGGCTGTTCCCCTTCCCAATTCCCCAACACTGTTCCCCTCCCCCAATTCCCCAATAAAATATTTTAAATAAACAAATAAAAAAATAAAGTACAAGCACACTGGAAGTTTGCTTTTAGTGTATTTCAGACAATTTTATTGAGGTTTCTCTGCAAACTAAGAAAGACCTACTTGCACATGAAACACTGGCTTTTCTACAATGGAGAATTGAATTATTTTGGTTATTGACACAAAATCATCCATGAATGATGCTCTGCCTTGTTCTTCTGAAACAGAAGAATGTGATATCTTCAATCCATTTTAGAGATATTCCCAAGAATCTAGTGTAGATTTCAGATAGACTTATAGAACTTTTCTACTACCTTGCCTTTATCTAACAGTATATCAGCTATAACTGATGTTAGTATCAGTAACAAAAAAAGACTAAGGTCCTGTGATCCAATATTATTATATTCATCAACTTTTCATACAGCCTTTTATGTTCTGACCTCATGAGTTTTGCTCATTTGCTGGCTAAAGGTGCTCTGTCAAGTGACCCCCATCCTCCCCCTTCCCCCAGAGTGAGAAAAGAAGGAATTGGTAATATTATGTGGAAAACCTTCTTAGCAACAGATCTTTCCTCTTTCCTGTAGCTGTTTTAAGCCCTCTGCCTTTTTTTGCTTTTGCTTTTTTTGGTAACAATAAACATTTGATGTAAAATATTTAGAAAATACAGGAAAGTCATTTACTTATGCTCAGAACTTCCAGAACTATTATTAATATTTGGTATTGACTCTCCCTGAATCTTTTGTATGCATATAAACACATTTTGTTTATTTTACAAATATGAGGTCACTCTTTATGTACTGCTTTATACCTTTTTGTTTTAAAGAGAAGTAATGATACAAAGCTCCTGGAACTGTGCTTGACAACTAGAGAGTTCTCCAGGCTGTGTCTCTATGCACCAGCCTGGAACCCTACAGCATGCCTTTAATAACTGTTTAGTGTACTGGAACATGGTTGGAACATCATTCATTTACCCACCCTTTATGGTTGGGCATCTTTTAAAGTGACACCATACACAATCCCATTCTAATGCTTTATTCTGGTGACACAGATGAAAACAAATGCATTGTACCTCCCTGTAGATCAGACGGAATCCTTTCTTATAAGCTAATTAGAATGTTATTTTGTAGTTAAGGTATTTTAACATTAAATGTTCTTATCCCAAATTAAAATTACCTTTGGTTTTTCCCAGGACACTAGGACTCCTCTCTTAGGTTTTTATGGTTCTCGGTAGTCTGTTTCGTGTCTTTAATTTTGAATAAGCAGAAAGTAATGCTCAAATAGACAAGTCAAAAGACAGCATTTACTGAAATCTTGGTAGGTATGGGAAAATGGGGAGAAACTTAACTGGTTTGGGGGTCCACTGAAACATGTTTAGTGGGCACCATTCCACATGCATGACAAACAGTGGTGTACAAGAGAAAGCCTCTACCCTAACTCAGGTTTTTACATTCTAGAGGATACTGGGGGCAGACAACACGTGAACCATCCAAAAAGTCAGGTGGTGATGTGCCAGGAAAGTCACAGCGGGTCATGGACTGGCGAGGAAGGCAGTTTATATGGCTGGTGACAGCTGCTCTCTTTTTGTGACACTGAGCAGTCCTAACAATGAGAGGGAAACATGTGAGCATGTGAGAGAAGTGGCTTCCATGCAGAGTTCCTAAGATGGGAATACACTGGTGCCGGCAAAGGATGGAATGATACGGGGATGGCTGTAGCAGAGTGAAAGGCATGCCAGGAGGAATGTAGTGGGTTAAGACCTTTATGCCTAGTGGGCCTTGTCAAAAATATGAATGTAGTCTAGTTGTAATGGGAGACCATTGTAGGATCATATGCAGGTAAATGATGTTAATTCTGGAAGGAAGGAAGGAAAGGGGGGGGAAGAGAGAGAGAGAGAGAGAGAGAGAGAGAGAGAGAGAGAGAGAGAGAGAGAGAGAGAGAGAGAAGCTACTGTGTGAGAATAGACTGTCATGCAGGTGAGGGTGGAAGCAGGGAGACCAGGTAGAAGGCTGGTGCAGTAGTTCAGGTGAGANAAAAAGACGGTGGGAGAGGGAACTTAAAATAACTGAACGATGTGACCTGTTACTGCCAGAGCCGCGGAGGATAGTTTTTTCCCAAAGGAGAACCCAAGGACTCTGCTTCCTTGAAAAGTCCCACTTTGCCACAAATATGTCCTGAGTCTTACTTCAGTGACTTAATAATTTCACTTTCACGTTGCCTGTTCTGAAGGAGAGGTGTGGCTCATGAGACTTGGTCAAAAGTTTTAAAAGAGAAGAAACCATACATTTAGAGTTTAATTTGTAATGTGAAGATTTGGGAGTTAAGATGGCAGATTTCTGCACTAGAGTGTTTGCCTCCATGGCTTCCCCTCCTTCTAATAGAGCCTGTTCTCCTTTATGATTGTTGAGGTAAATGGTTGGGGTGCGGGGTGGAGGGAGAAGAGAGGAAATGTTTGATTTCAGATAATTCCGGGTAACTATGGGGCTAGTGAATACTGTGTCCTCTGAAGTAGGAAACGTTGTGTCATAAAGCTGTTACAGTCCCATTGTTCCATTTGTGTCATTTCAATGCCAGTGATTATTTCATTATCTCATACAGGAAATGTCTTGTAGCTCTTTAAACATTATTTAAACTTCTATTTAAACTTTAGTTGAGTTCTTACTTTCTTTAAAAGTTAGAATAATTAAGTCTGTGGATTCACCATGATGATGGACATGGCTTTGTAACTGGGAAGTACTCCCTTTTCAGCATATTAAAATATTTTGTAAAAATGAACAGTTTATGGGAATTGATTAATTGTACCTTTAAATGCAAAGTAATTGTACCTGGAAACACAAAGGAAATAAGTATTTGTGAAAACTTGTGCTCCACTTGACGCTGTAAATAAAGCCCCTGAGTGATTTTACATACTGGTTAGTAGATGGGTAGCGTTGGATGACCGACCAAAATAGGACCTTGATATAATTCTTTTAAGATTGACAACACATTTTCAGTATATCTCAGTTGGCCCTTCTAAGTACAAATAAGGCCAGTGTATAGTCTTCCCTCTATTGCCGGTGAAGAAATGGAGACTTAGAGATTAGAAATGACTGTGTAATGCAGCTGGCAGAAGAGGCTGACATAGACATGATAGACAAGCCACATTCAGTTCTGGGGGTGCTGACAAAACTCTTCAGAATGCATCTTATGTTTTATCATTTATCCATGAAATGGGCCTATCTTAACTTACTCCAGTATTAATTCCATTCAAAGTGATTGTACAGAACTCAGAAGCAACATTTACCTCTCTGCTCTATATCTATAAACTTATTACCATGGATGAGAGTGAAAGTAGATGTTACGAAATGGCATTCATTTACCAGGTAAACAAGTTGACATATTTTTGTAAAGAGTTTCTTCTGGTGTCCTCAATTTGAAGCCCAGACTGCCTTGGACACAGGGTCTTTAGGAGAAGCTGGTAAGAGGGCAGGTAAGGGAAGAAGGATTAAGTAGAGGACTATGAGAAGGAATGTGAATCAGAAAAGTTGAAAACAATAGAGGTTGGGAGAACAGAATTTACCTTTTTATGTTTTATATGATAGTTAAAATTTCATTTCAATTTGTCTTTCGAATTTTTTTATGGCATTCAATAAAGTGATAAGAGAAACCTCAATTTCAGCATTTGCCTATTACTAGTTTCCATAGAAACAAGATAAGAACACCAACTATAAATTACCAGCAGGGCTGGCTGAGTGGCTGTTGTTTTGAGCACGAGCTCTGAACAACAGGGCTGCTGGTTCGCTTTCCACATGTGCCAGTAAAGCTGCGCCTTCTACAGCTAATATTGTGAACAACAGCTCGACCTGGAGCTGGACTGCTGTAAGTGGCCAGCAATGGCGTAGGCTGCAGTAGGCTGCTGTGAGCTACCATGAGCTGCCGTGAGTGGCCGTCCAATGGCCGTTGACCGACTGCCTCAGCAGGGAAGAGTTCAATGACATAATACCAACATGGACCAGCAAAGTGGTGTCCTCCACAACTAGACTGAAGAACAAAAGGACAGCAACTTGGCTGTTCCCCTTCCCAATTCCCCAACACTGTTCCCCTCCCCCAATTCCCCAATAAAATATTTTAAATAAACAAATAAAAAAATAAAGTACAAGCACACTGGAAGTTTGCTTTTAGTGTATTTCAGACAATTTTATTGAGGTTTCTCTGCAAACTAAGAAAGACCTACTTGCACATGAAACACTGGCTTTTCTACAATGGAGAATTGAATTATTTTGGTTATTGACACAAAATCATCCATGAATGATGCTCTGCCTTGTTCTTCTGAAACAGAAGAATGTGATATCTTCAATCCATTTTAGAGATATTCCCAAGAATCTAGTGTAGATTTCAGATAGACTTATAGAACTTTTCTACTACCTTGCCTTTATCTAACAGTATATCAGCTATAACTGATGTTAGTATCAGTAACAAAAAAAGACTAAGGTCCTGTGATCCAATATTATTATATTCATCAACTTTTCATACAGCCTTTTATGTTCTGACCTCATGAGTTTTGCTCATTTGCTGGCTAAAGGTGCTCTGTCAAGTGACCCCCATCCTCCCCCTTCCCCCAGAGTGAGAAAAGAAGGAATTGGTAATATTATGTGGAAAACCTTCTTAGCAACAGATCTTTCCTCTTTCCTGTAGCTGTTTTAAGCCCTCTGCCTTTTTTTGCTTTTGCTTTTTTTGGTAACAATAAACATTTGATGTAAAATATTTAGAAAATACAGGAAAGTCATTTACTTATGCTCAGAACTTCCAGAACTATTATTAATATTTGGTATTGACTCTCCCTGAATCTTTTGTATGCATATAAACACATTTTGTTTATTTTACAAATATGAGGTCACTCTTTATGTACTGCTTTATACCTTTTTGTTTTAAAGAGAAGTAATGATACAAAGCTCCTGGAACTGTGCTTGACAACTAGAGAGTTCTCCAGGCTGTGTCTCTATGCACCAGCCTGGAACCCTACAGCATGCCTTTAATAACTGTTTAGTGTACTGGAACATGGTTGGAACATCATTCATTTACCCACCCTTTATGGTTGGGCATCTTTTAAAGTGACACCATACACAATCCCATTCTAATGCTTTATTCTGGTGACACAGATGAAAACAAATGCATTGTACCTCCCTGTAGATCAGACGGAATCCTTTCTTATAAGCTAATTAGAATGTTATTTTGTAGTTAAGGTATTTTAACATTAAATGTTCTTATCCCAAATTAAAATTACCTTTGGTTTTTCCCAGGACACTAGGACTCCTCTCTTAGGTTTTTATGGTTCTCGGTAGTCTGTTTCGTGTCTTTAATTTTGAATAAGCAGAAAGTAATGCTCAAATAGACAAGTCAAAAGACAGCATTTACTGAAATCTTGGTAGGTATGGGAAAATGGGGAGAAACTTAACTGGTTTGGGGGTCCACTGAAACATGTTTAGTGGGCACCATTCCACATGCATGACAAACAGTGGTGTACAAGAGAAAGCCTCTACCCTAACTCAGGTTTTTACATTCTAGAGGATACTGGGGGCAGACAACACGTGAACCATCCAAAAAGTCAGGTGGTGATGTGCCAGGAAAGTCACAGCGGGTCATGGACTGGCGAGGAAGGCAGTTTATATGGCTGGTGACAGCTGCTCTCTTTTTGTGACACTGAGCAGTCCTAACAATGAGAGGGAAACATGTGAGCATGTGAGAGAAGTGGCTTCCATGCAGAGTTCCTAAGATGGGAATACACTGGTGCCGGCAAAGGATGGAATGATACGGGGATGGCTGTAGCAGAGTGAAAGGCATGCCAGGAGGAATGTAGTGGGTTAAGACCTTTATGCCTAGTGGGCCTTGTCAAAAATATGAATGTAGTCTAGTTGTAATGGGAGACCATTGTAGGATCATATGCAGGTAAATGATGTTAATTCTGGAAGGAAGGAAGGAAAGGGGGGGGAAGAGGGGGAGAGAGAGAGAGAGAGAGAGAGAGAGAGAGAGAGAGGGAGAGAGAAGCTACTGTGTGAGAATAGACTGTCATGCAGGTGAGGGTGGAAGCAGGGAGACCAGGTAGAAGGCTGGTGCAGTAGTTCAGGTGAGAGCCAACAGTGGCTAAAAAAAAAAAAAAAAAGGAAGGCCTAAAATAGGTTGACAGTGCAATTAAGTGAATATAGAAGAAGTAACAAAGATATGAATGGACAAGTCACAATAAAAGAAATGCAGATTACATCTAAACATGTCTTCATACGTAAGAGAAATGCAAAATAAAAGTATATTGTGGTTTCTCTCCTATTGGGAGAAAATGCGTAAACTTGACACTGCATTCTTTGGCAAGGCTGTGAAGAAACCCTTACCCCTGTACACTGTGGATCAAAATGCCAAATGGTTCAACCCTATGAAGGGACATTGGCATAATTTCACAGGAATGCAGATGTATTAAGCAAGAAATCCTATTTTGAGGAATTTATCCTGAAGACATACCCCACAAATATATGAAACCACATATTCACAAAGATTTACTTGCATTATTTTCAAAAGAAAACCATTGGAAATAACTCATGTCCAGTAAGGGACTGGTAAAATAACCTAGTACGTCCACGCAGCGGAGAACTGTGGAGCTGTACAAAAGAATAAGGTCTCTCTTTACTGCTATGGGGTGACCTCCAGGATAAGTTACATGAACAAGGCCAGGAAAGGACATACAGGTTTCTACATGACAGAAGCAGGGTAATGTTTATTGGCTTATTAAAAAAACAAAACAAAACAACAACAACAAACCACCAGGAGAAAGTGTTGCTAATTTTTAGACATTAAGCTTCCCTTTCGTGGGTAGACAAAGCACATACTTGCTTAAGATGATATTTGGGTGTCGGTAATGAGGGGACATTTCATACACTGTCCAATGAAATGCTTAATGTTCCCGTCTTGCTTTTGAGCTTATTTTGGAATTCTGTGTTTTGTTACTCATTGTGCTTGGTATATAGTATATAGAGCACCCCTATATTTCATTGGATCCTCACAGTGTTTCGAGTTAGGTAGCATAGGAATGTATCTTTTAATAGGAATACAACTTATAAAATTATACAAGATATGAATAGCAGCTTTGGGAATACTACCTTTTTTCTCTCCCCCATTTTCAGTGTGTTAAAAGAATTAAGCTTTAGGGTCAAACCAGGGGTTGGTAAACTGCGGCTCGCAAGGCACATGTGGCTCTTTGGGTATGTACATGTGGCTCTGAAGTAAAACTGAAACTAAAACTACCATAGTTTCATTTGTAAAATTTTTAAAGGATATTATTCACATAATGGTGATTTCATTTGTTTTATAGGTCTCGCAAAACTTTGAGGGACAGGTTTGACTCTTCCTTCTCAAAAGTTTGCCGACCCCTCGGTTAAACAGTAACACTGCATAATCTGAAATGAAATGGAGGTAATTGCAACCCAGAAATGTTCCTAAAAGTTCAAGAAACTGAGCAAAGTACTGTTTAGAAATATGTAAAAGAAGTTGGACTTCACTTTATGAAATGTCACATAATAGTCACAGTGGCTAAAACATGGATTCAGGATTAAAACAAGGCAAGACTGAGAACCAAGTATAGGCAGCTGCAGAAGTGGACTGGAAACAAGAGTCAAGAGGATTGCCCAAGGCTAGGAGAGCAGAAGCAAGGCTCAAGGGAGCAGTAGACTGGGGGACACAGGAGCTGCTGTGTGCCCTGTGGTGAGGCAGGCCAGCTCAAGGCCACCAGGTAGAAATGACCTGACTGGAGGCCGGGGACGGGATAGGTATGAACAAAGAGATAACATCATTAGTGTATGGTAGCTGTGAGGATCTAAATGTTTGCTTACAGGCCATAAAACTAATACAGGGTATTGTATAGGGATGAGAGAGCAGCTCAGTAAATGCAGGAAGCCTTAAGTAAACAGGAGCCCAGCAGCTGGTCCAGAAACTGCTGACATTTCTGTTGAATTGGAATGTACAAAATCAATATGTTGAAATCAATGTCTTTCTGAAATAAGCTGCTTCTATCGATAATTTCTTGGTCAGCACCCTCTTTCTCTCTTAGTGGGTACAATACATACAGTACATACAAATGACAGGCAACTCACCACAGTGAACATAGCTCTGTTAACTGTGGAAGTAGTCACACTATGTAATGAAAAAAAGCAAATTAGAGACTGTGAGGTTCCTCAGATGAGCAAGAGGTAAATCATTTTCTCAGCTAAGTTTCTCCCCTGGCATCATTTGCTTTCCCCTTTTCTTTTGCACATGGAGCATTTTTCATTTGGACCCAGTATAGAATATTTGTTAGTTCAACAAAGAAAACTAAGTTTTTACATTTTACTTTATGGGGTTCATCTTGCCATAAATCATCAAGGTGATTTAAATGATAAATATTTTTGAAATTATAAAGAAATGAAAAACGGAATTTTGTCTCCTTGTGTATGTTGGTAATCTGTCAGATAATTAGCCACAACTTTTATTTTTCAATGGCATTTGTATCAGAATTGTTCAGTTAATTTTTTTTTATTCTTAGTGCAAGAAAATAAGAGCAAGCATTTAAACCATGTAAGCAGTTGGAAAGTTAAATAAGCAATGAGTAGTTTGAATTTAAAGTATGTCTGCCTTGTGTTGAACTGGCAAAAACTCTCCAAGTAATCCACAAAAGAAACAGTTTATTGGCCGGTCGAGTGGCTCAGTTGGTTAAGAGCTCGCTCAAGAGTGCGAGCTTTGAGCAACAGGGTCGCCAGTTCGATTCCCAGCCCAAGCTGAGCTGCCGCTAAGCTGCCAACAGATGACAGGATGGCTCAGCTAAAAAGCAAACAAAGAAAGAAACGGTTTATTCGGGAAAAGAAAAACAAGCAAGACCACCACCGCAGTGAGGAAAGCATACCTCCTACATGGAGCTCCTACAGGCAACTCACATGGAGGCAGAAGACCCTGGTTTCAAGATGGCTAATCCCTTTATTATGATCCCACTGCCAGAAATTACCATAAGAATAAACGGGAAGCTAGGATTACAGAGTTAACAAGTGGCCCAGCTCCACCCATAGTCCTCCCAACTCTATGGTTAAGCATTTTAAGATGCTCGTTCACTTTATCACATGATTCCTAAAAAATATAAGGACCCAATACCATAAGCATGCACCTCCTTTTGTAGATTTTCTGAACCTTTTGTTTTCCTGATTACCAAATGTACATATTCAGAAAAGCCTTTGGCTTGGTAATGCCCATTTGTTAAGGATTCTGACATTGAAGTTAAATTTTAATCACAGGGCTGTGGTATGAGATCTGCCTTAGTTGTTCAATCTTACTTTTTATCAAAAGTATAATAGCTAAGGTAACTTTTAGCACTATTGACTTCCTGTCACAGCAGGTGATAGCTTAGCTTCTTCCATCCACCATGGACTTATTTCCCTCCCTCTTTCCCTCAACATGTATTATGGTTTTTATTAAATCAAAATCAATGTTTACCTTATACTGACCAAGTAAATAGTGTTCACTGCTGGGCCATATACTTCTCTGGCTGTAACTCCTACATGTACACCCTTCATTCTTTTGATGAAATATGACTGAAATCTGAGCACTTTTGCACTTGTCTAAGATAATCCAATCCCTCTTTTTCTAGCGAACATAATCTCATACAGCCATTTGAGGTGTGACAATTAAATTTACGAGCTTGTTTCAATGATGTTGCTAACCTTTTTTGATATTAGAGGGATTATTCACTGAATTTGTACCAACTGGACAAAAAGTTAACCAAGTTTACTATTTGGAAGTGCTGAAAAGGCTGTGGGAAAAAGTTAGATGAACTGAACTTTTTGCCAACGATTCATGGCTCTTGCATCACGACAATGCACCAGCTCACACGGCACTGTCTGTGTGGGAGTTTTTAGCCAGTAAACAAATAACTGTATTGGAACACCCTCCCCACTCAGCTGATCTGGCCCCAATGACTTCTTTTTTTTTACCCAAAGATAAAGGAAATATTGAAAGGAAGACCGTTTGATGACATTCAGGACATCAAGGGTAATAAGACTACAGCTGTGATGGCCATTCCAGAAAAAGAGTTCCAAAATGGCTTTGAAGGGTGGACTAGGTGCTGGTGTCAGTACTCCCAAGGGGAGTACTTCGAAGGTGACCATAATGATATTCAGCAATGAGATATGCAGCACTTTTTCTAGGGAGTGCGCGAACTTAATAGTCTGACCTCGTATGCAGTAAGTAGCCTGGGCTCACAGCTTTCAAAAACCAGACTATCTAGTAATATAACAAAGAAAGGTGACTATCAGACAGAAATACTACATTTATGCTCATTAACCAAATAGCTAGCAATTCTTCATTTTTGTGTGTGTGGAATTGATTTCCTGACTTGCCTGTTCTCTAACAGTTACTTTTTCTCGAAAATGTTGTAACATTTGTCACATGCCTTTCAAAAATGTTTTCAGTCTTCTAAACACATCTGTTTCATTTTTTTCTTGGAAACTACATTCCCCACAGTTTGTTCTCCTACTCCAGTAGAGACTGGTTTTCACTAGGCTTGCTCTGTGCCTGTTTTCCTGGCATATCTCTTTGAAGTCACCTGGGATCTCACATCACTGCTCTCTTTGTTGGACCTCCTGTGTCCTGGATGCTATGCTTCCCTGTGTCCTGTTACACTCCCTTGTTTTACTGGAGCACATTTCCCTGGGAAAGGGTAAATGGGCAGAAGTTTCTCGAGATCTAGCCTCTCTGAAATGCCTCCTGTTGTATAGAGTATAGAATCCTAGGCTGAAACTAATTTTTGTAGTTCTAAAGACATTTCTACTGTTTTTTCATTGATAGTATCTCTCTTAAATCTGTTGATATTGTGTGATACATTGGACATTACCAATTTTAGTCATTCACCCCCCCCCATCTCTTCCTTCACTGGAAGCTTTTAGTGCCTTCTGTATCTCTGGGATTCTAGAATTTCATACTCTGGTTTGGTATGGACCTTTTCATTGTATTGGGGCCATTAAGTCTGCAGGTCTTCTCTCCTGTCAATGAATATTTTTGTTTTATACTTGCTCTGTTTCTCCCTTTTCCTAGTATTCCTATTGTTCCTATTGTTCAGATGTTGGAATTCTTATTTTTCTTTTTGTTCCACTTCCTGGAGATTTCCTTGATTTTATGCTCCAAACTTTCTAATTGAATACTTTGTTTTATCTATCTTCTTTTTAATTTACAGAGTTCTCATATTCTGGCATTCTTTTTTGTTTTTATATAGCATTTGGTTCTTTCATCAGTGCAATTTCTTGTATTTCCGAGGATTTTTTTTTAGCTTTTCATTTGCTCTTGAATTTTATCACTCCCATTAATTCTTCCTGTGTTGATCTGTCTTACTTGTTGACTTCCCTCCCAGATGTGTAGTGGTCCCTGTATGTCTCTGAAGACCTAACTGAAAGCACCAGGAATGAGCGGAACTTTTGCTAACCAACAGGCCTCAATGAAAGGATTTGGGGGCCGAGTCTCTGAATTCTGAGTCTGCCATGGGGTCTGTAAGACAAACTGGCTCTCTTGTTGCTTCCCAGCCACTTTTTGTTGGCACCAAGGTTGTGCTTTCTTTGTTCTGCCATGTCAGTTACCACTCCTTTATCTAATCTTCAGCTTGCAGACATTAAAAATCATCTGCTGTTTATCCTGTATTGTGTATAACCTTTATCTTATGCCTTTAATTCTGATTAGATATCTCTGAAAGGAAGGGAGACAGATGAAATAAATTTGTGGTCAGTCCACCATATTTGACTCAAACTTAGAACCAAGAATTAAAGTGTAAATCAAAGTTTAAAGTTTTAACACAATATAGTGATAATAATTCAGAGAATCTTTTTGGTTCTGCCTCTAATAAACATACTACACTTTTCGACTAAGGCCTCGATTAAGAATTCAATGAAAACCACACACCCTGCCACGTTGTCCATTAATGTGCAACATAGATAGAGCAGTTTTCATTAATGCATAAGTGTTAGAAATTTGTAAGTTAATGAAACATTATTAATTCTTAACATCCAAAGCTTGTGAAAAAGTATAGAGAAAAAAGTAAACTTCAGCTTTATTTTTTTAATGGGTTAAAATGAGGGGATAGGCAAAATGGGTGGGGGCAGGATTTCAACAGGTGCTTGACCTTTGATGGTAAGGTTTGGGTTGGGACTTCTTAGACTTCTAGGTCTGATTATTTTTCTAGTCTTTGCCATTGAACCTTAAGTCTACTAAGTAACCCCTTCCCTTTCTTGTAGAGATTGTAGCAGTCCGTCTATTCTGTCATTTGTACTGAATGAATCTGAAGATAAAATACTCTTCTTTGTCCCTCTCTATTCTAGTGACCAATTGAAATAATACCTACAAACCCTAAACTGTCAGTAGTGTATTTGGCTGCTTGAATTTTTTTTTAGTTGTTTGCATTGTGTATGCTTATGTTTGTCAGTGTAGTTTATTGAAGCTGTGAGCCAGCAGTGGTAAGGCTTTAACCATAAAGGACAATTGTATGAAATGTTCATGCATAAGAGGGAAAAGTAACCTGTTGGCAGGCAATATATCCAGGCTTTGCTCAGAGGCTTAATTCTGCCACCCTCTGGGGAGTCCAGGATACTTGATACTGAGAAGACTGACTAGTTGGGAGCAGGCCTGGGCTGATGAGGGAGTGTCCAGTGTCTGTCTGGTTGGATCTGGCCAGTAGACTATAAGTTGCTGATTTACTCATTGAGCCCTCATAGGGCTATATGACCACATCTAACTAAAATGTTTAAATGTTTTAACACTCATATTTTTCAAAGATAAACCAATATGCATTTATAAGACAAAAAATTTTAAGTAGGAAAATCGGAGCAAGTATCACCCAAAGCTTTACAACTAGTTAATATTTGGGTGCATTTCCTTCCTATTCCTACTCCCCCAACATAGAGGTTTTTGGTCAGAATTGACAATATTTTGGTTGATTATATTACAGCTTAATAGTAGGGATCTTAAAAGATAACCTTGCAGTTGGAACAAAAGAATTTGAATGAATTTTCATTTTTCATGCTGTATTTGTTTTTTACAGATTCAAAAAGTAAATCACATGTTAACTGAAATAGCTTAAGGGACATATCAGAGTTGTAGATATATTTAAAACCTTTCTAGCATGCAGGAGAATTTATTTCTCCAAATAGTGATACTTTTCAAAAATATAAGGTCTGGAATTTTTTGTTAATAAGGAATAAGTGGCTTTGCAGTAAAAAATCTGAAGCAAGCAACATGGTGTCTTATGTACGATATCAATATTTATGATTATGGCTACTGATGGGAGAGTATGACAGCATGCTGAGAATTATTTTATATTAGTATGAAGAAGGAAGGCTCATCTGGATTCGTTTTGAAGAAATACAACAAAACCAAGTATATGAAAATGGGTGGTATTCTGTGATATGAAAGAATGCTACTATTAAGCTTACAGTGACTGGGATTTGATTATTGGCCTTCCTTTAAGGAATAGAATCATCCTAACATAGTTTCGGCTATTTCAGTGTTTGATTATTGCTGTATTGTTTTGCTGTGCACAAATAAATGTATATTAGTAAAGTGTTTTAAAAATAGTTTATTCTTTAGAGGGCCTCAAAACATTCACTGTCACCTCTCCATTACCATTGCAGAGAAATTCTGATTTGTATCTGTAGTGAGATTTATGTTCCAATTGTAACTGACTTAAATAATTTGTCACACACTGTTGAACTCCTGACTTGTCCAGGATTCTGTGCTCTGCAGCTGAAGGTAGGAGAGGAGCAAGAGTTCTCCTTCCCTGGAGAAGCTGCCTTTCTTAGGAGGGGGTGTCCTGGAAGCTACTGATACCCTGTAACAAGTGGTGACTTAGCTATGCTAGTGCACAGAAAAGAAGGTTTGTAGTGTGGTTGCTGGCAAAGGGATCCTGGAGGGAGATGTGGGTGAAGAGTTCTGGGAGAAGAAGGAAGAAAAAGGCATTGTAGCTTGAGAGAGCAGCCGAGTGAGGCTGGAAACCTTCCTGATGTGTGTCAGATAAGTTAGAGAAGAGAATGAATAAAATTTAGAAATGAATGGAAAGTATTCTCTGAGCTTCTCACTGGAGTCATGTAATGACAGTCTTATTTCAATGTGAAGTGAGTTCAATTCTCAGAGTTGTTTTATGTGTGTGGGTTTTTTTTGAATTTACAAGCATTTATTTCCGAACAATGGACTGTTGGTGTTAAATACAGAAAAGACTTGAGGCATCAATTACAAATGAATTATACAAATATACTGTTTAATTTTAAATATAGTATTTATAATCAACATGGTGGAAGCTATCAATGTATTGGAACAAATTTATGAAAAATATAAAAATGAAAAGAGGGAGACATTGTTTCACTAACATTCCCAAATTTATTAATTCAAATCTGGTAGGAATCAACAATAAATTTAGATAATCTTTAATAAATTTTTTTAATCTCTTTATTTTATGTGTGTATTGAATGTGAGAAAATCTCAAACAAGATTCTTCCACCCTCCAGATAAGAAAGCTGAGGCACAGAGAGACCTTTAGCCCCAAGTTTGCTGTCGATAGAGCAGCTGCAGCACATACACCTCAGATGGGAAAAAGTGTGTTTCCCACACCGTCTCCCTGATATTTCTTACTGACTTCCAGGAAGGAAATTGGCTTTCATTTACTGCAATAATTCAATATTATATGAGGCTTTAATATTTTAAAAAATATTTTGTTGTGGAGTTGGGGGAGGGAACAGCGTTGGGGGAATTGGGGAAGGGGAACAGACAAGTTGCTGTTTTTATGTTCTTTAGTGTAGTTGTGGAGAACATCGCTTCACTGGCCCATGTTGGTATTGTGATCATTGCACTCTTCCCAGCTGAGGCAGATTGGGCATTTCATTTATTGTAGTAAATTAGTAGTAGAAATAGAAAATCTCAGCTGTTTTTCATTGCTTACGACAAAAACTGAAATCTTATTCTAAACTTTGCATTATTACAAAGGGCATTTGTAATAGGCATTTGCCAGGGCTGGTTATAGGTACTATATCAAGGGCAGCATTTTATAACCCATTCCACACATCTTGTCTGTGGAAGTTCAAGTCTCTAATGGGTTTCCCATTGAGCTACACATGATATCACACTCAAGCAGTTTACAGAGTGTAAGAAAAATCTTCATTCTTGGTTAGTTGACATTTTAATCAAGGAAAAAAATACACTTTTATAGGTTTAACTTACTGTGACATTTTCTTCTATTTCCCTGCCTTTTCAGATATCTCCAGCACAGCTGACTAAAAAGTACAGCTCATGCTCAACCATATTTCTAGATGACAGCATCATCAGCCAGCCTAACCTTGGACCATAGTAAGATGGTGGGTACAACTATGTTGCCAAGGGTGGAGTGACAGACCCCCTTATGCTAAAAGCATCTTAGCCATGTGTCACTTCAGTCATTTCATTGTCCTTTTCAGTGATCATGCTAAGAAACTATTGTCAATTATATATTGATTCCAGGGACCTAAATATGAATTTTCAATTTCCATTTTAACCTTGAGTGGATGGAAGAAGGGAAGGTCAGTTAGCAAGTAAGATATCCAAGAAAAAGCACATATTTTTATTTCATGCATTTTTGTTGTTAAGACGTTGAACATAATAACAAGGAGAAGTGCTTTTTATTGGATGTTTCGAGATAAAAGTATTTCTTTATGAGACATAGGCCTAAAACAATGCATACTACTTTGGTAGCTGCTCTTCGAAGGAGGAACACCTTGTCCCTACTGGCACCAGAGAGTATCCACTTTTCAGTGTAATCGATTTTGTCAGATTTTCCCCATTGTGCATTTATTTCCTGCACTATTTCTGTATGAAAATTCACTTCTCCTTCCTGTTCCCCAAAGGGGGAAATGCATCAAACTAGTCTTAAGGAACAGCTTTTCCAGTTAATTTCTTTGTGGATGAAATTTGTTCAACTGAGGTTTTAATGTAATGGGTATCTTCAATTTAATTTTACATATGTTTGTAACTATAGAAATATACCCCCAAGACACTCTCTCAGTCCATAGCTAAGCAAATCACAGCAGAGAAAAATGAGAGAGGTGAAGTTCGGGAAACACAGCCACAGTCAGGTTCATACTTAAGCGAACATGAACAGTGTGGTGATGATGAAAACTGTTCCTTAATTTCTGGGAGCACCTCAGTTCACTATCAGGGGTATACTTTCAAAACACTGTCAGTTGAAACTCAAGCTTATTTAGGAGAGAGAGAAAAAAACTTAACAGGATGTAGAGATTCTGAACTCCTCCCCTTGGTGTCCAAGGAACTTTATTAATGTCTCCTTGGGATATGAGTGTTCATTTTTCAGAACACAGTGTGGGAAATGCTACTTGAAAATATTAATATCCTCATCCCTAATTTTAGTTTTCAATCTTAAAAACATAATTAGCTCACAAACTTAATTTTTTTCTAATGTACCAGCGTTTTTGCTAATTAAGTAATCAGTAACTTCTACTGTAGTTAAAAACAGCAATTTCACAATCTTACTAATGGAACTTTCTTCTCTCACAACCAGAGTAGAGGTCAAATTGTGTTTCAGCAGATCTAAGCCCTGTCTCTCTCGAAATCCAGAGCTCTGGCACCTACTGAGTCCTCACTCAATACTTTCATTCATCCAAGACACAAACTCCAGGGGTCAAAACACCACTCTACTTTGGCTTTGGTCCATAGCTTCTTTTGAAATCAAAAGATTTTGATATTTCAGTATATCATTCAAAAGTAGTTTTAAAGATTAACCTTGCTCAGACCAGTAGATTTCATACCTTTCCCCCCCAAATTGGTCTTATTTTTGGAAGTACAGTAAGTTTTAATTTGATTTGTTAAGTTTTAGAAAAGATCAATTCGGTACATTCACTATCGGAGAAATAAATGTTTGCTGACAAATTTCATAGAGCAAATTGATTTTTAGAAATGAGTTTTGGTGGCAGCTGGTTAGCTCACGTGGTTAGAGTGCAGTGCTCATAACATGGTTGCCGCTTCAATTCCCACATGTGCCATGGAGCTGTGCCCTCCACAACTAAATTGAAACAGCTATGTACTTGACTTGGAGCTGATGGGTCCTGGAAAAACACACTGTTTCCCGATAAAAATTATAAAAAAAGAGAAAGAAATGAGTTTGAAAACTGTTTCTCATGAGCTAGTAGTGCCTTGTTTTCAGTGGGGTGGGTAAGCCTTATTAGAATCACTTAGGCAACTTTTCTCAAACTATGTATCTCTTAACCCCTGTGCTCCATCTACTCCCCAACACACTCCCTCACTCTCACAAACCTTTTGATGAGGTGAGGAAAGATGTGAGGCATGATGACATGGACAGAAACATCCAGGGTGATTCTGGTCTTCCCCTAACTCATTTGTCCCCAATCTTTGCTGCACATGGCAGGCACCTTGGGAGCTTTCCAAATAATTCCAAGTCACCCCCAATGCCAGTGAAATCAGAACGTCTAGAGATGGAAGCCAGGCAGTTTTTCCAGCTCCTCAGATGACCCCAATATACAGCCACCCTTGGAACCACTGCCTGTTATTAAGTGTAGGAGGAGGGGAACTGCTTCTACTAGTGGTAACACCTTGGGCAAGTCCGTTTTAATCCTATGTTTACCTGTTTGTACAATGAGGAGTTCAAATAAATGTCCTCTCCAGTTCAGTGGTCCTTTTCAGCTTATATGCTTCAAATTCTGTGATTTTCCAATCAGTTTGGAGAGACTACAGTGTTTGAAGCACTAGGGAAGTATCTGTCTTTGATGCTAACAGTGTTCTTGGCCTTTTTATAAGTGCTCTGATATTCCACAAACCTAGTTAGAAAAAATTCAGATTTTCCTTCTCTAGTTATTATGAGCTTCATTTTAGACACTGAGGACAAAGAGAAACATATGATTTAACCAAGAGAATCCCTTTGGTGCCTCATACCCTACATCTGTGAATGCTTTAAGAATGCAGTGACTGGCACAGTCCAAGGACTTACATCTGCTTATTAATATTTCATTTCAACTGATTTGGAAATACCTGTTATTAATGTGACACTGTGCAGTATTATGCTGCATTGTTAGCACTACTTATTTCAGGAGAGCTAGACCTATCGATTTTGTGGGTATTTATATTTGTTAAATTTTCTAATAATGATGTAAAAGTTATTTTAAATAATTTTCTTTGTTATAGAGCTCATTATTTACATTAGGGAAAGCATGGGAAATGGGTGTGTAGGTGGATAGTGAACTAAATCAACTGAAATGCAGAGCCTAACAACTTCTTTTTTTAAAAGCAAACAAACAAACAAACAAAAACAACTACAGTCTGGCTTAAATTTGAGTGTGTGTACAAATAGATATAACTTGTACAGAATGAAAGATTCTGTGGGTAGGCGGGCAAATGACAGGGGAAATATGTATTAACATATATTATAATAATCAACCGAAACATCTTCAAACCTAGCATATGGTTCTCCTATTTTTTCCTAGACCCAAAGAACTAAAACAAGGGGAAAGTGCCTATAAGATATAGTTCTCAATAAGGATTTCAAGGCCCCTGGGCAGCTGGGAAGGTCTTCCCTCTCCCCTGGCCCCAACCTTTTAAAATGTCTTCAGACTTGACATGTTAAAATCAACTGTTACTTTTTTTTTTCTCCACAGTGTGAGCATAGCGATATATCACCTCAGAAAGAACAGGTGAGTTTTCAAACCATTCTAGCTAATGAATTAGCAAGATACCAAGTTTAGTGTTAGGTAATAGCTATAGGCATTATTGGAGTAAGCTCTCGAGTGCTTTTATGGAAGTAAATCATTTGTGTTTCTCTTAGGACACTTAACGCTTAAGTTATTGAGGATCCCAAAGAGTGTTTATGTGGGTTATATTGGTATGTAATGTATTGAAAATTAAAATTGAGAATTGAAAAATAAGTCCATTGTATGTTAAAACAGGGTTTTTAGGGGCCAGCTGAGTGGCTTGTTGGTTAAGAGTTGGCTTGGGAGCGCGAGCTTTGAGCAGCAGAGCTGCCGGTTTGGATCCCACATAGGCCAGTGACGCTGCACTCTCTACAGCTAAGATGGTGAACAACAGCTCCACCAGGAGCTGGGCTGCCGTGAGTCACTGGCAATGGTGTAGGCTGCAGTGGGCTGCCGTGAGCTACCGTGAGTGGCCAGCAGCGGCCGGCAGCCGGCGTGAGCTGCCATGAGCCTTCGTGAGCAGCCGTCCAATGGCTGGTGACTGATCTGTCTTAGCCAGGAAGAGCGCAATAATCACAATACCAACATCGGCCAGTGAAGCGATGTCCTCCACAACTAGACTGAAGAACAAAAGGACAGCAACTTGTCTGTTCACCTTCCCTGATTCCTCAACGCTGTTCCCCTCCCCCAGTTCCCCAATAAAACCTTAAAACAAACAAAAAGACAAACAAAAACCTCAGGGTTTTTACAACACTATTGAAATACTGAGCTAGAAAATTCTTTGTTATGGAGGACGGGCCTGTGCATTCTAGGATATTGAGCACCATCCCTGGCCTCTACTCACTAGAGGCCAGGAACACCCTACCCCCACTCCACACTGTGACAACCAACAATGTGTCCAACCATGGCCAAATGTTCCCTGGGGAAAAAAATCACCCAGATGTTAACCATAGTGTTAACAACTTTTTTATGAAAATCAATCTTTTCCACAATAAAGTTGAGTGAAAGTGTGTCATATCTTCACATTTTGGGAAATATCTTTAATGTCTGGCTTAATAGAAGACAGCTGATTCTCGTATCTACTCTGTCTTCAATCATTTGCGATTACTTCAGTCATTTCAGTCATTTATTTGGAAGAAACAATATGAAGAAGACTCGGCCTCATGCAGATATGCAGCTGGTAAAAGGTGTTTATTTAAAGCCTTCAGATAATTGTGAATATTCTTTGACACTGTACCCATAACCCACAAGAGCTAGTTTCTTAAATTAGTTTCAGTGGAATTTTAAATCATGTCAATGGATTTGTTGTATGTACTCTGTGAAATTAATACCTATGGATCTATCTTGTACACTAAATGGATCTTTTACTTGTATGAGGTTTTATGTTATACTCTTATCCATTTTTCATTTGGAAAGTATTGGTTTTCATTTCTTTATGCAGTGTGAAAAACTCATTTTTGTTACTATCAGGAAAGTCTTTAAGTATTGAAAAGCTGTCAAGCTCACAAAAGCAGATACAAATTTTTCTAAATCCTGATTTTTAGCTTGATAGCTTGAATTTTCTCATTGCCAGCAAATATACTTAAGTTATTTCCTTGAAGTGACAGACTCACTTGGTTCCTTTTTGAGAGAATGACAGTCATACTATCAAGAAAAGATGATATTCTATGAAAAAAGTGGCTGCTCTGCTCACAACTAAGTCACAAGTGCTTTTTCTTAACCCAAACGTATTTCAGTATGCAGAAGTACTTAGTGCGTACTTTCCACTTCTTCAGTATACAGAGGATCAAGGTTTCATAGCACTATTCATTTTACTTCTTTATTGTGGATGTGCTTAAGTAAAGCAGAATTTGTTTTCCACTGCAAGTGGCAGTGAAGAATGGAAGACTACTGTACAGTGTGGTCCCACTGCCTTGATTCAGGCTCAGAACCCCGCTGTACCCACCTTGGCTTTTGTACAGTCCTTGCAAATGTCGGTGTAAAAGTTGATGCCTCAAGTGTCCTAAAAAACAGCTTTGACCTCATGGGCCTCCTGACCAGGGGTTAGGGGAACCCCGGAGGCTGAAGAGCACACTTGGAGAAAGAACCACTGTGTAATTGAGCACGGTGTATTATAATAAATCCAAACACTGGCCACTTTTAAAAGAAAAAGACAGGTTTTTAACTCAAACTATGTAAAAGAGACAAGAAATACACATAAGAATATAATCTAGGAAATGAATATGAGACAAAAGCAGGGAGGAAACATGAGTCTCATATTCACATGCATTAAAATTCTGAGGACATGATGGCCTACCACTACAGCTGGATAAAAAGCTCTCATGTGTTCCAGTGTGAGGGTAGAGGAGTAGAAATATATTTAGTTTACTAGCATTGCCTCTTATGGAGGGTCAATGCTTATAAAGGCAACTCTGACTGGTGTTTATAGAAAAGACTTCACAGAATTTGATGTGCTGTGTAAAAAGGGAATTGGAAAACCTCTTGCATAATCTAAGAGAAGAACATGTAAAACTCTCATGCTGAAGGTTAAGCTGCTCCCTCCAGCCCTTCTCTCCTGCCAGCAGATGTGTTCCTAAGATCTTAAAAATTCCTGAATGAGTGTTTTAAATGAGCATTCTTATTTTACAGACATGGAAATAGATCCTTGAATATTTTTGATGAGAGATTACATCCACCCACAGTAAGTGTCATTTTTATTTAGGTTTCTTTTATTTTATTTTCCTCTCATACAGTTGTGTTTATTTCATGCTAATTTGGTTTTAAATTAATTACTGGAAGAAAATTACTCCTTCCAGCTTGAAGTAAAAATCAACTTCCTTTCACTGTTCTTTCCCACCCCATGTTGTATCTCATTGTTTTACAAAAGGAGTGTTATCTAACGGATGTATATGACAGTAAGAACTGCATTTCAGCTTTGTATAATTAGTGACCTAACATGAGTAAACATACCCAAATAACAGAATATATGTCTTTTCGAAGATAATTTTCAGTAGCATGAAACAATATAAATTTTGTAAATAAACCTAAGAAATATGTTAAGATCTCTACAAAGAAAATTAGAAAACTATTTATATTTTAAATCAATTAATATGGCAAACAATCACATCCTCAGATGCTCTGTAGTGACATGTGGCTGGTGGACAACTGTATATAGGATAGCACAGCCTTGGCGCCTTCTGGTTCCAGGAAACTGAAAATGTCTTTTCCAAGGGGATTGCAGAGAAATATGACAAGATGATTGACAAGAGTTTTGAGCATTAAAATAGTTGATATTTAGATAGAATTCTGTGGGGTAAGGTAGAATGGAACATATGTAAACTTTCTGAGGTTGTGCCTATTGTTTTCATGAGTGAATAGTGATAAGCATTGAATCACTATGGTACTTTATGATCCCCTTGTTTACATTTAAAAGACTAGAAGACAGGTCACCCAATCAAAATTATTTTAAGGAGCATGTGGGCACAAGAAGAGGACTGCTATTGTAAGAGTACTGACATTTTTTTTGTCAATGGATACTTAGATTGCATTTATTCTTATTTCAGCAAGAAAAGGTTCCAGAGGAATATTTTAAGCATGATCCTGAACACAAATGGATTTATAGATTTGTTCGTACTCTTTTTAGTGCTACATGGCTGAGAGTTGAATGTGCAATAATAAGTTTGGTAAGCTATTTCTTCTTTCATAAAGCATCTTTTCTGTCTTGTACACAGAGTGTGGTCCTGTTTTTCAAATAAAAGTAGGTTCCTGAAATGATCATGAGAACTTTAATGAAGAGAAACCTATCAAAGGAAGTAAAATACACACATTTGAGCATAATAATCATTCCGATGTAAAATGTTGCTGTTGCTTTTCTCATCACAAAACAGTTGCTATGAAGAGAGCACGAGAGATGTCTGGTGTCTCCCTCCACACCTGAGGACACACGTGCACATGCAGTGCACACATGTGTATACACACACAGGATGTGCTGGTGGGGTAGGATGGGGCAGTCACAAGCCTCTGGTCCGCAGGCAGAGGCTGATCGAGTGTAGGTCTGAGCTGAGTCCCTGGCTGTATTCCCATGCAGGTCTGAAGTATGTCCTGATTGAGAACCATGGCCCTAAATTCTCTGGTGCTGAGATAATGGGTGCTGTTCCACCCCTGCTGTCCTCTTGTGCCTGCCTGTGATGTTGTCCAGGGTTAGGGTGCCAGCAGTCCTTGAAAAATATTTGCTAATTACCTGCTAAGCTACCGCTGTGTAAGGACCTGTGTGTTACCCATACAGAATTTCTATGGTAAGATTCTGTCATTTTGAATAATAAGTCTCCTTCTAGTGAGAAGTGGTTGGGATTGTATCACTGCTTTCTATAGCAAACCTCTGTCAACTGCATGGTGTGGAGGGAAAGAACATTTAGGTCAGTGCCTCCTCCTTTAGTATTCAGTGAAAATTTGGGAGAGGCAGCTTGTGCTTTTTTTTTTTTTACACTTTATTTATGTCAACATTTAATATTATTTTATATTAATTTCAGGTGTGCAGCACAGTGGTTACACGTTTGTATAATTTCAGAAGTATCCCCCTAACTAGTCTAGAACCCACCTGGCACTATGCATAGTTATTACCATATTATTGCATTCCTTTTGCTATACCTTACATCCCCATGATTACTGGGTAACAACCAGCCTGTACTTCTTAATTCCTTCCCCTTTGTCACTCACACCCTCAACCGTCCTCCCATCTGGCAACCATCACAATGTTTTCTGTATCGATGAGGTTCTTTCTGTTTTGTTTATTTATTTTGTTTTTTAGATTCTGCCTATAAGCGAAATCACATTGCATCTGTCTTTCTCTGTCTGACATACTCCACTCAGCACAGTACCCACCAGGTCCATCCATGACCCCACAGATGGTAAGAACCCATTCCCATCTATGGCCAAGCAATATTCCATTGTATACATGTACTGCCTACTCATTATCCATTCTTCTATTGACGGACACTCAGGCTGCCTTTACATCTTGGCTATTGTAAATAATGCTCCAATGAGCATATAGATGCACAAGTTTCCTTGTAGTGGTGTTTTGGGTTTCTTCAGATAAGTACCCAGAAGTGGGATAAATGGGTCCTTTTTTGTCTCTTGTTATGGCATTTATTTTAAAGTCTATTTTGTGTGGTATAAGTATTGTTACGTCAGCTTTTTTGTTGTTTCCATTTTCATGAAATATCTTTTCCATTCCTTTACTTTCAGTCTACGAGTGCCTTTTGATCTGAAGTGAGTCTCTTGTAGGCAGCATATGTAAGGGTCTTGTTGTTATATCCATTCAGCTACTCTATCTTTTGATTGGAACATTTAACCCATTTACAATTTAGTAATTGTTGTTAGATATATAGTTATTGCCATTTTAAGATTTATATTTTTTATTTTCTTTGTTTTCTTCTTGTCCTTCTTAAAGAAGTCTCTCTAACATTTCTTGTAATACTGGTTTGGTGGTGGTGAACTCCTTTAGCTTTTTCTAATCTGGGATGCTCTTCATCTGTCCTTTGATTCTAAATGATTGCCTTACTTGGTAGAGTAATCTTGGTTGTGGTCCTTGCTTTCCATCACTTTGAGTATTTCCTGCCAATCTCTTCTGGCTTGCAAAGTGTCTGTTGAGAAATCAGCTGACCGTCTTATGGGAGCCCCCTTGTAGGTTAGTAACTGCCTTTTTCTTGCTGCTTTTGAGATTCTTTCTTTGTCTTTAACCTTTGGCATTTTAATTACTATATGCCTTAGTGTAGGCCTCTTTGGATTCATCTTGATTAGGATTCTCTGTACTTGTTGGCCTTGTATGTCTCTTCCTTTCACCAGGTTAGGGAAATTTCCCCTCATTATTTCTTCAAATAGTAGATTTTCAATGCCTTGATTTGTTCTCTCCTTCTGGTACCCCTCTAATGTGAATGTTGGTGAGCTTGATGTTGTCCCAGAAGCCCCTAAACTATCTTCATTTTTTTGGATTCTTATCTCTTTTTGCTTTTCTGATTGGGTGTTTTCTGCTAATTTAGATTCCAATCTTGACTCAGTCCTGACTCAATCCTCTGCTTCATCTTATCTGTTGATTTCCTCTACTGTTCTCTTCATTTCAATTATTGTATTGAACTCGGCGTCTGGCAGATTGCTTGTCTCCATTTTGTTATATATCTGGAGCTTTGTTTTGTTCTTTTATTTTGGACATGTGTTTTTGGTCTCCCCATTTTGGCTACTTCTCTGTGTTTGTTTTTATATATTAAGTAGGGCTGCTATGCCTCATGGTCTTAGTAGCGTGGCCTTTTGTAGTAGGTGTCTTGTGGGACCTAGTGGTGCAGGCTCCCTGGTCAACAGAGCTGGATGCTCCAAGTTGTCCCTTGTATGGGTTGTGTGTGCCCTCCTGTTGTAATTTAGCATTGGTGGCTGTTTGCAAATCAATGGGAGGGATTGACCCTCAGATTGATTGGTGGTGAGGACTGGCCATGACTACAGTGGAAAAGCTGTGGTGCAAGGGCTGACTTTACAGGGCATAGCAGGGTTCGCTTTAGCAGGGCTGTGATGCCTGTGTAGGCTGCCCTTTGGATATATCATTTTTGGATGCAGCCAGGTGATGCTCTGGTTTATTTGGAAGCTGGACAACTGGTGTGCCAGCCCTGGAGCCTCCTGGGAGCAACCTGCTGTGTGCCAAGATTAGCCACAGTCTGCTCTGCCCAGGGCCACCTGGCATGGACCACAAAGCAATCCGCAAAAGGCCACTGCCAGCAGTGGTCTTAGAGGTGCCTGGAGAGGCCAATCTCAGAACTGAGGCTTGCTGTCACTGCTGCTGGGCTTAAGGCTGCTCAGCTACAGGTATAGGACATGCCGACGCAAGATGTAGGTTGTTTGGGTTTTGTGAACATTTGAGAGATTTTATAAAAGTCTGCAACATGAACGAAGACAGGTTGTTTGTACAGAAAACCCATTGGAAGCATCTTGGGTGTGCCTGAAAGTTAGGTGGGGCAAGTTTCTGGGAATCAGTAGGGCGGGACAGAGGAGCCAGTTTGATGAAGATTCCATTATAGTGTCTGCTTGTGTCTGCAAGGGATGGGAGCACTTAACAAAGACACAATGGTTTCCACCAACTCCTCTTGTAGAAATCTGCCCCTCCAGCCCTCCTCTTGCAGATGGACAATTCAGTCCCCCCCACAATATATGTCCCTAGCATCCTTTGATCCACTGCCCCAGTGTTGGAGCTCAGAGTGAGTGAGTACTTCAGTGAGTAAATCTGTACTTGGTCCTGTCACATCCTGCATGGCAAGGGCAAATGGGACATGAGAGGGGCGATGCAGATTGAATAAGAACTAGAGACAAAAGTCAGATAAGAGCGAGACCAAGGGACCCAGCCTGGAAGCCTGAGCCCTGAATCGGGTCAATGCATGGCTTTTATTGAGATCCTACAAGGAAGTGAAACTGTCATTTTTTCGAAGATCGGTTGCTATGTGCCTTAATAACCACCCTGGCGGTAATCCCGAATGTGGCTCGGGGTTAATTTTCACTGCCAGAAGCAGTAACCCCGAGCCACACTCGGGATTACACTGCAGTGTCCCAGAGAAGTCCCTTACCTGCTCCTTGTGATCCTGTGGTGTCCTCCTGTGATCGCCGACGAGAACACCGGCTGATGACAAATTACAGTGTTTTTTATTTGATTACATTATTGAATAAAATTATTTTTTTTATAATTATTTATTATAATTTATGATTTTGTGTTTCAAACTTTATCATACCTGGGATGCCTACTAGACTCTTGTTTGGACAGATTTAAGTGAGTAATTTCTAAGAATTACAGGCCTACAATATAAAACAACAAATTTCCATGCAAAACAATGTACAGCTTTGGGTACAAAATTACTGACATAATCAGACCACCAGGGAGGTTAAGGCTGTTTTCTGTTAACCAGCTCCCATTGTATTCCAACAAATGTTATGCCTTCATTCATCACTACACAGCCGCCAGGACACTGTTACTATGTCCTTTCATATAGGGGAGGTGACCGATATCATTCCACTGGGTCCCAGGACTGCCAGGACACTCCCCGAGAGAGCTTTACCGATATCATTCCACGGGTTTCAGGAATGCTGAGACACTCTCTCATGACCGACTGGGTCAGGGGCTAATGCAGCGGGGGCGGTCGTGGAGGTAGCTGTAAGGCAACAGGTCCCTTTAAGAGGAGCACCTGGGACTCCAGCTGCCCTCTGTCTTACTCAGCCACAATCTCCACTTGTTTTCACCCCCAGAAGTTATGGAGAACTCTCCTCAGCACTGGAAACTTGGGTTGGGGAGGCTAGTATAGGGATGAAACCCCTAGCTCCCTCAGAGGGTACCTCCCTACCTGAGATATCTTCTCCGATATTTAATGGTCACATGTGGGTGTGGGTCCAGCCCATTCTGTTTTTCTGCCCCTCCTACAGTCTCCAGGTGGCTTCTTCTGTATGTCCATAGTTGTAGGGCTTTGATTCTGCTAGACTTCAGGTGATTCTCAGTGATGGTTGTTCTGTAGTTTAATTGTAATTGATGTGGTTCTGAATGGAGGTGAATACCACATTGACCTACTCTGTCTTGACCGGAAATCTCTGGCTTGTGTTTTTGAATAGAGACCCCTCAGTGTGCACTGGCTCAGACACAGGCCTTTGGATGGAGTTGCAGGCCTTTGGAGTGGTTAGTACATGCTGGAGAAAGGTGGGAGTAGTAATGCCTTATGGAGAACTCTATGTAATGAAGGAAGTACTTCCATATGGAGAACTCTAGGTAACACATCTAGGTTTGAAGAAGGGGAGTTCTTTGTAGACAAGTTAAGCTGGATGTACCTGCAAGACAGCAGAGTGGCTGTGTCGAGTAATCATTTGAATATGTGAAATTGGAGCATGAATGTAAGCAAGGGGTAGGGAATTAATAGTAAGTGTTCAAATGCAGAGAAAGTGTATAGAATCAAAAGTGAATAGAAGATAGAAGAGTGACCAAAGTCGGTATTCTGTGGGTATATATACAGTGAGAAACTTCTTGGCAGCCTTTAGCATTTGACCACACTCTGCTTCTTGAGCCTGTCTTATCTTGGCATCTCTGATTATTCTCTCCTGGCTTTCCTCCAACTCTAGCCAGCCCTCTGGGGTCTTGCCCCTTAAGTGCTGATCAACCTTACAGATCGAAGTGCTGAGGACAGAGGAGAGAGCAGGCTGAGTAAAGTTCTTGCCTTTATGGAGTATATATTCTAGTGAGGAAGACCTGAGTATTTTTTAAATGAATTTTTTAAAATGAGTATTTCAGGCAGTAGCAAATACCAAGACAGTAAAGCAGGGTAAAAAGATGAAGTGATCATAGGGGCTTACTGTTTCAGATGGAATGATCAGCAACAGCCTCTTTAAAGAGGTGACATTTGAACCTTGACCTGATTGAATGGAGGAAGACAGAAGGAGCTCTGACATTACAGGCACAGGGGACAAGTGCAAGATTCTGAGACTGGAACATGTTTTGTGAGTTCAAGGAACAGCGGGGTGGCCAGTGTGGTTAGAGCGAGGAATGAGGGAAAGAACACAGGAGATGAGGTCACAGAGGGGCAGTGCCCTGCATTATAGGGCCTTGTCACTTGCAGGCCACGGAACAAACTTAAATTTGTATTCGTTTGATGGGAAACTTTTTACAGGTCTTGAGCAGGAGAATGGAATGCTCTTAATTAAAGAGGCTGTCCTGGGTGCTTCACCGAGAATACACAGTTGTTGGGAGGGAGAGTAGAGGTAGAGAAGTCAAGAGACAATAACAGTGATACCAGTGAGAGTGACAAATAGAATACAAAGTGGTCAGATAACCAGTGAGAGGTAGAGATACCAAGTATTGCTAACAGATTGGAGCAGCTAACCACAACGGAAGGCTTTGCTCCAGCAGCCAGGCAAATGGCAGTGCCCTCTATGTTACTAGGGAGACTTGGGGACTGGAGAGGTGGGATGAGGATCTCTGGTTTGTATGTGCACAGGCCCCCATGACCTCAGCAAGATTCTTTTCTGTGGAGGGATAGAAGCAGGCGGCAGACTAAAGTGGGTTAAGGAGAGAATGGGAGATGAGACGCCACCGCAGGGCATTTACTGTGAGAAAATGAGAGGGAGCATTCTAGGGGTTGTGAGCAGTTAGGATGGGACAATGTAAACACATTCATAATGGGGAAACTCTCTGGCAGAGTGGGAGAAATTCTTCAAAAAGAGGTTATTTGGGGCCCAGTATTCTGCAGAAGTGGGATAGGATCAACTTCACTGATAGAAGAGTTAGCTTCAGTGAGAAGATGGAGAAATCGTAATCCCACTGACTCAGGCCCAGTGGTGTCCATGAATGAGTAACAGCACATACCACGTTTGCCAATAGAGATGACAGGAAGTTGAGAGATTGCCAGTGTTGTCTGCGTGCCTCTAATTATTCCCATAAAGTAGAGTTGAACCTTGTAAGGAGGCTCATTTTTAGGATACCTGAGAGAGCTGAGATGGGGGAATGGGGGCAAAATTTCACTTAGAACAGAAAATGGTCAATAAACATTTGGTTTTGAAAACACAGTTCAGTTGGACAACATTGGCCAATGTGAGCCGTCAGCCTGATAATTTTTAGGCAGTAAACATGCTCTTTAAATTGGACCTTTTCCTTTTTGTCAAATTACATATACTCTTCTACAGAGCACCCTTATGGAATAACAGATCACTGCTTACTGCTGTAATCTTGACTCAGCTGGGAACTTCACCCAGTTCTTTGTAGAATAGACATTTAGTACATGGAAAAGAAATCATGACATCTCACAAGCTACCTGGCAGGTTTAGAGAGGTCTGAAGAGTACAGACTGGCAGCTCTGTTCCCACCTTGAAACTACCAGGAGGGACTGAGCTTCAGGTTAGGTAAGACAGAGATAAAGTTCATGAAATGCTAACGGAGGTGTGAGAACTCAGTGATGTGAAATGGACTGTCCTCTGTATGCATGTGTGTTCCTTAAAAAGGCACTAAGTGCAGAGATGGGACAGTTTGAAAGCCCGGCCTCAGGCACACCCATCTGTACCACCTGCCCTGCTGCACAGCAGCCACTGGGAGGTGCTCTTGACCACCAAGAAGAGGTAAATGCTCAGTCTCACCAGGGATTTAAACATTCAAGTATTATGAACAATCACCAGAGAACTCCCAGCAGGTGTGATGCATTGTGCTTTGCAGGCACTCCAGTATTCAGTGAACAACTTGAGTCTGCACTGGGCCTGTGTGTGCTGCCCTTTCCACGTGGGGAGGTGAGAATGCAATGCGTGTCTTCAGGATGTCCTTTGCTAAGATGTCCATTCATTCCTGTGACCAAAACTGGGCTGGAAATTGGGCACAGGCAGAGTAGGAAATAGACATGTGTGACTTGCAACTGTGACCTGGCCTGTGGCTTTGGCTGGCCAAGCAAAGCCTCTGTAACATCTAAGAATAAAAGGCATGTCAAACACAGATGAAGTCTGTCACTCCTACCAGTTCTTTATCACAGCACTTAAACTGAACAAAGTCAAAGACCAGAGCTCTACTTTTTCAGATTTACCTGGAAAGGCTTTTAACTTGTGCTTTTAACCTGTGAGGCTGGAGACCCTTGGCCTTGCTCTCATTTAACTCTTGGCTGCTGTTTCTTTTCTTTTTTAACCCTTCGCCACCTCCTGTAGTTCTCTCACTGTCCTTGTCATGCGGGATGCGACATCTGGCACCCAACGTGGGGCTCGAGAGGGAAGGATGACTACGCGTCGAAGCTAAAGGAGAAATAACGGTGAAAGGGCCCGGGAGGTGTCGCGATAACTACCGGACAAGGAGGTAGGGAAGATCCCGGAGAATTTAACCAGGGTAAAGGGGAATTTACTAAATACTTTCATATGAAAGAGTGTGAGTATGTGAGTGATTGACTACAGTTCCATGGCTTGGGCTACGGAACTTGTTTGGGCCCTAATCTGCGATTCCGTTGTCGCAGCGTAAGGCAAAATGGTGACTTGGCACTTAGCGGCGTCAAACCGGCCTGGGGTTTATACGGGTGCACCATAGCCAAGACGGACCTTAAAGTCCCGTGAGGGATGCAGCCAGACGGGCATCTGAGTGAATTTTGAGTGAAATTTTTTTCTTTTTCTATTTTTACTCTAATATGGGGAATACTGAAAGCCAATATCGGCCCTATATTTGCCTGCTTAAATAGCTTCTTAGGGCTGGGGGAGCACGAGTTTCAGATCAGGAATTATAAGAACTTTTAAGGGTAAATGAAACACATTGTTCCTGGTCCCCTAATATGGGAACGCTAAATTTAAGAACATGGGAAAGAGTAGGTAGAGATCTCCATGTGTTAAATCGTGAAGGGGTTTTGATCCCAGTAAGAATCTGGACTACTTGGAGACTGGTTCTGTCAGTTTTAGAGTCTTTGCAGACCGACACAGAGGATGAACGGGAGGAAGAAGATAATCCTAGGCTAAAGAATAGGGAACAAAGCCAGGAACCGGAGGCGAGACAAAAGGAATCTGTGGAAGCTCCTACAGTAGTTCCACAGCCCTTGTATCCATCGTTGGAGGAGTTTCGTCTGCCTCCAACCCCTCCATTACCTCATTTGCCTTCTCCGCCTCCATCAGTTACAGCCCGAGAGCATAATCCACCATTGTCTCAGGTCAGAAGGAATAATCCATTACTTCCTGAGGCCCGTACATCTTTTGGAAAAGCGTGGGTTGCTCTTTCCACAGTGGCAAGAGGTATACGATAGGCAAGACTGGAAGGTGACTTAGATGCTTTAGCCTTTCCAGTCATTATTCATGAGAGAGTTGCTCCAGGCTCTCATGAACAACATCCAAATGGAGTTTATGAGTATCAATATGAGGCTTTACTTTTTAAGATTATTAAGGAATTAAAAATAGCAGCAATATAGTCTTTTTTTTTTTT
>NW_017731771.1:1371613-1377040 GCF_001890085.2 Hipposideros armiger | reverse complement strand
TTCCTTCCTTGTACTCCCTCTGGGCTTGTTTTGCTGTTCTTTCTCCAGTTCCTTTAGGTGTAAAGATAGTCTGTTGATATGCGATTGTTCTTCTTTCTTTAGATAGGCCAGCAGCAATATAGTCTTAATTCACTTTACATTATGGGCATCATCCATAATTTGGCTGATGGACATTGATTAATTCCTGTTGATTGGCAAAGCTGTGGCTCAGACCAGTCTCTCGCCTGCTCAGTTTTTACAATTTAAAACGTGGTGGATTGATGGTGCAGAGACCCAGAGCAGACATAACCAGATTCATAATATTGCTATTACTAAGGATCAGTCACTAGGAAGAGGTAATTGGGAAGGTACACACCAGCAGGTAGGCATGAATGATCAGGCTGTGGCACAGCTAAGAAGGATTTGTTTAAATGTATGGGAGAAGATAGAAACAGAAAGAAAAACTCCCAGTTCTTTCACATAATTTTACGAGGTCCTAGAGAGCCTTACACTGAGTTTGTGGCTCATCTGCATGATACTATAAAAAAGTAGGTTGCTAATTCACAAACTGCTCAGGTAATTCAACAAATTCTTGCTTATGATAATGCTAATGATGATTACAAAAGGGCTATTAAACATATGAAAGAAAAAACTGATCTTACTGGTTATATTCGTTTGTGTCAGGGAGTTGGAACAGAGCAGTATAAAGCCAATATGTTAGCTCAAGCCATGGCTTGAGTTAAGATTGGTCAGAAGAGGTTTTCTGGCAACTGTTACAATTTTGGAGGAACTGGTCATACTAGAAAAGAAAGCAGAAACAAAGATAGAAATGGCTCACATGTGCCTAATACTTTTGCTCTTGTGGGACCTAGACAACCTGGGTTATGTTCCAGATGTCAAAAAGGAAATCATTGGGCCTCTGAATGCGGATCGGCTTTTCATAAGGATAGCACTCAGCTTCAGGAAAATGGGAGGAGGGACCAGCCCCAGCCCCCAACAACAACCAGAGCATATACGATCTAGGCAGTGCCTCAAAATTATCAGGCTGTGCCTCCTCCCCAAAATTTTCAGTACAGCAATTAAGCCCCACCACAGAAGGAAGTGGCACAGTAGATATCTGCTCAGCACAAGACATTCTATTACTTCCTGGCGAATTTCCATTACGTGTGCCAACAGGAATTTTTGGACTGATTCCCCCAAATACTGTTTTACTTCTCCTCGGTTGCTCTAGCCCTATGGTTCTCAACCTGTGGGTCGCAACCCCTTTGGGGGTCAAACGACCCTTTCACAGGGGTCGCCTAAGACCATTAGAAAACAAAAAGATATTTACATTATGATTCATAACAGTAGCAAAATTACAGTTATAGAGTAGCAACGAAAATAATTTTATGGGTGGGGGTCACCACAACATGAGGAACTGTATTAAAGGGTTGAAGCATTAGGAAGGTTGAGTACTGCTGCTCTAGCCTAACATCAAAAGGAATCACGGTTCACACTGGTATTATTGATTCTGATTCTGATTATGAAGGAGAGATTCAAATTATAATGTCCTCATCTGTTCCCTGGTCAGCAAAAAGGGGAGAACGGGTTGTACAATTACTCCTGCTCCCATATACTCTCCCAGGAAAGAAGGAAACACAAAAAAGAGGAACAAGAGGATTTGGAAGTACTGAACAGGCAGGCATTTTTCTAGCAGAAAAAATCTCAGGAACAGGAGCTGATGTTTCTACAATTAGTTCTCAAGAATGGCCAAAAAATTGGAAAGTACAGGAACCAAATATTAACATAGTGGGGGTCAGCTGAGCTTCAGGCTTGCGCCAAAGTGTCTGTATTCTTCCTTGCCTTGGTCCTGAAGGTCAAAAGGATTTTTGCAACCCTATGTTGCTGACATTCCAGTTAATCTATGGGGAAGAGATTTACTTACACAATGGGAGGCAGAGATTTGGATCCCCCCAGGGCAATATAGTCCTCAAAGTCAAAAGATGATGAGACAGACAAGATATCAGTCAGGGAGAAGATTAGGAAAATCTAATCAAGGAATTACTCAACCTATCCAGCCTTCATCTCAACAAGGACTAGGTTTTAGGTCCGAAAATCAAGAGGTTTTTTTATAGGGTCACTGTTGCAGAGCTAAAAGCTCCCATACTTCTTAAATGGACTAACAACAAGCCTCTATGGATCTACAAGAATGTTTTTATACGATCCCTTTGCATCCTCAAGATTGTCCTCGATTTGCATTTTCTATACCCTCAGCTAATAATAAAGAACAATGAGGAGATATCAATGAAAAGTTCTACCTCAGGGAATGCTTAATAACCCAACCATATGTCAGCTTTTTGTAGTCAGAGCTGTTCTCCCTGTAAGAACTGAATTTCCAGATTGTTATATCATTCATTACATGGATGATATTCTCTGTGCTGTGACTTCCACAGAAAATTTAGCAGCATGCTTTGAGTCACTTAAAAAACAACTCGACTCAGCAGGACTTTGTATCGCGCCAGATAAAATTCAAACCACAACGCCAGTACAATATTTAGGGTCTATTGTGGATAGACAGACTATTCAACCTCAGAAAGTTCAAATAAGAAGAGATAAAATCTCCACCTGAAATGATCTAGAAAAGCTTTTAGGAGACATTAATTGGCTACACCCTACTTTGGGCATTCCCATATACGCCCTCAGTAATGTGTTCAGTCTTTTACAAGGACCGCCTCAACTAGATAGTCCTGGCAATCTAACCACTCAGGCTAATCAGGAATTAGAATTAGTAGAACATTCAAGAAGTTCAAATTCAGTGTATAGATCCTCAACCTTTACAAATTTTAAGTTTTCCTACTCCGCACTCACCTACCGTGGTAATTGTTCAGCAAAATGACCTGGTAGAGTGGCTTTTCTTGCCTAACAACTCTGTTAAGTCACTCCTGAGTTATGTGGAATTAATTTCGGAACTCATATTGTGTGCTTGCACCAAAGTTCGCCACTTAAATGGACAGGAACCTAATAAAATAGTAGTGCCTTTTAAGAAACAACAAATTACTCATTTGAATGTTTATTCTGAATCTTGGCAAAATGCTATCAGTAATTTTTATGGCTCTATTGATAATCATTACCCTAAAAATAAATTATTTCAGTTTCTTCAAAAGACAAATTGGATTCTACCTAAAAAACTCCAACAGGAGCTTATTCCTCAAGGTGTCACAGTTTTTACTGATGGCTCTAGCAATGGTAAAGCAGCAGTTGTTAGTAAAAAACGCCAACAACTTATCTGCACTAACTTCACTTCAGCACAAAAGGCTGAATTGGTGGCCGTCTTAACTGCTTTAAAGAATTTTTCTGGTCCTTTAAATATTGTTTCTGATTCTGCTTGTGTTGTCCATACTGTTCAAAACATTGTGACAGTGTCCTTTTCTCATAATCCGAATCTATCTCTACAGATTTTGTTTATACAACTTCAACAGGTTGTAAGAAACCGCCAACATCCATTTTTTATTACGCACATTCATGCGCATATTTCATTACCTGGTCCTATGACCCATGGCAATGCTTTTGCTGATTCCTTGGTAGGAAGCATTCATGTTGCTGAGGCAACACAGTTTCATTCTTTAACTCATATCAATGCTGGCGGTCTTCGAACTTGATTTCCCACTACTTATAAACAAGTTCAATGGATTCTCCAAACTTATCCTACTTGCCAAATTGTTATAGCCCCACAGGAGTACCCTGAAGGGGCCAATCCTAGGGATTTAGTCCCCAGTGCTATCTGGCAAATGGATGTGACTCATGTCCCGACCTTTGGACGTTTATCATTTGTGCACATCTCTGTTGATACTGCCTCGGGCTTTCTTGTACCAATTGCCAAAACAGGAGAAACCGCACACACTTCTGCCACCATCTGCTTGTCTGTTTTTCAATCACGGGACTCCCTCAAGTGATTAAAACAGAACAATGGTCCTGCTTATACTAGCACAAAGTTTGCTAACTTCTGTAAACTGTGGAAAATTAATCATAAAACAGGAATTCCTTACAACCCACAAGGCCAAGCCTTTGTTGAACATGCTAATGCCACTTTGAAAAAACAACTTCAAAAACAAAAAGGGGGAGACAGTAAGGACCTCCCGCAAGTACAATTGGCAGAAACTATGTTTACTCTGAATTTTTTTAATTTCTCTGGTAATGAACCACACCTTGGACATACTGCCGCAGAAAGGCATACTAATTCTCAAAGCCCGAAACCTTTGGAGAATGTTCCAATCTGGTAGAAAGATATTCAAACTAATCAATGGTATCTAGGAACCTTACTAACATGGGGACGAGGTTTTGCTTGTATTTCTCCAGGCCCAGAAGAACGTTCTATGTGGGTACCTGGTCGGTGTGTCAAACCTCACCATGAATAACAGCTCACCGAAAATCGACCTGACCGGCAGCCAAAAGAAGAGAAACAACCAGCGGAGAAGATAGATGGCTGAGACCATTTGTGGGATCAGATGTCTACACCAAACTCCAGCTCCTCCCTGGAGAGGAAACATTCTCCATGGCTGCGGAAGGACTCTCTGCTTTAAATCCCATTAATTGGATAAAGACTTTGGTTGAAAGGTTTGCGGGTGCAATGGCAATTCTGTTTATTATTCTCTGTTTGTTTTGTTTAGTCCTCAAATGTGGACAAAAAACCCTCTGAAGGGCATTGAATGAAAAATCCACTAAGTCTGTGTTTCTCATACTGCAAAAAACAGAAAGGGGGAGATGTTACCATGCAACTGTCCAGCCGTTTGTCTCTCCGCGCTTACCCCTAAACTGACCCTTTGCAGGACACTGCTCATAACCTTGCGTCTCCCTGTTTGGCCCCAAAAGATGGCTGGTTAGCCAATGATGGGTAAGATTCCTCGAGGCAGGAACAACCTAAGACAGGCACAGTCGTGTGGGAGCCATCAGGAGAAATCTCGGGGCTGATGGAAGTGGGTAAAAGTCCTCACCTGCCCCCAAAGAGACTGGAGGTCTACCTCTGTAGCTACATTCCTTCCCGCAACCTGCTTGGGAAGTGACCTGATGATGTGATAGTACCTGTCCTCAGCATAATAATCTTATTTCCCTGGGTTGTATGCGTATTGGTATATGAAGGCAGAGCATTTGTCTGATCTCCGTGGGCGGACTTTCGGTAATAGCAGCTTGCAGGCATGGGTAATCTGGCATGAGCAAGTTCTCAGGAATGAGACTCACAGACTGTGGAGACAACAGTGCTACTTCCGGGTATGTGGAGAAATAAAAGCTGTGTGTTGGCCAGATTCGGGGCTTTCAGTCCTGTGAAGCTGGAGACCTTTGGCCACAGTCTCATTTAACTCTTGGCTGCTGTTTCTTTTTTCTCTTCTCTTCTCTTCTCTTCTTCTCTTCTCTTCTCTTCTCTTCTCTTCTCTTCTCTTCTCTTCTCTTCTCTTCTCTTCTCTTCTCTCCTCT
>NW_017731771.1:1358558-1370949 GCF_001890085.2 Hipposideros armiger | reverse complement strand
GGGGCCCTCTGGCGTCCCAAGCCAGTTCTTAACCATTGCGCCACTCGGCCGGCCCCAAATTCACTTTTAAATTCAGTGTTCCAAGCAGCTGGGCCAGTTCTCTGTACCTTGACAGTCTTTCCTCTCAATGAGATGAGTCCATACTATAACAACCTGTGCTAATTCATCAATCATAATATTTATCACATGGTAATGACCAGTTTATCAGTTTCCCACCCCACAGACTTTCATGTTTACTTTGCTTTGAAATAGGTACTAAATTATTTGCTAAATGAGTAATGAACAGTATTTCTATTCAAATGGTATGTATTTATCCCTAATTATTGGGCATTAATCTCCAAATACTGTATAATCTGATTTAAAATTCTAAATTTAAACAAGAGACGTACCAAAGCTTTTAGTTTGTGCTTAATCATTTTTAAAATTTGTAGCATTGAGGCATTTTATTATAAAAAGCTTGTACTCATACATAAACTAATAAGAACTTAAAATTCATCATACATTTACTTCATTTTTTAGCTTGACTTTCTAGTAAATCTTTAGCTTCATTGATTTTGGCTGCTATATAAGGAGATCCTCCCTTGTCTGGGTGATTTAAAAGCATAATTCATCAATGAGCATCTCTTATTTTTCCTTTATTGGCAGTAGGGCTCACACGTAATATTAATGCTGCTTCTCATTTTGTCATTTTGGGTTCAAACCCACCACTGAAGGCGGATTTGGGTAGCCTTTGAAACACTTGTTTTACTTGACGCTCCACATGCTTCATGGCTTGCAAAACATAATGGCCTGCAAATCCTGCAGCAGAGATGGTCATTCCAACTGCTACCACTGTACTGGCCATGGCTGCGGCTTGGCTCCCCTGCCTCCACCTAGAGCGTGGTTCATCCCAGCCAATAGGCTGTGGCCACCAACTCTACGCCTTTACCACAGAGCAATGCAGACACTGCGGGCAGGGACGACCAGTCCAGACACAGGCGCCCCAAGAAACACGGCAGTGGCGGCCCTCTTTTCTTTTTTAACCCTTCACTGCCCCCTCTCGTTCTCTCACTGCCCTTGTGTGGTATGCGACAGGTTTATGAAAAGAAAGAAAATAGTACAGGACACTCTCAAGACAGCATGAGAGTGGGCAGGCCCCGAAGAAGAGCAACTGCCCCAGAGAACAAAGAAGCTTCGGATTTTAACATGTTTAAAATGAGGGCACGAAATATTCAAGATTTAGGGATGGTGTCGCAGACGTTCCCAGGTTGGGTCCTTGCTGACCACTCCTTCTGGTCGGGAGGAGGGATTTTTGTTCTTATTTGGCCCCTGTGGGAACTATCTAGGTGGCACAGGGAGGAGATTTTTCTTGGCTGCCATGCTAATAATATTAGAATCTATTATATGAGGTGTGAAAATTAAGTTTGCAAACTGATCCTAGAAAAAGTGCTACATACCTCATTGTTGAATATCACTATGGTCTCCTTTGAAGAAGTCCCCTTGGGAGCTATGTACAGATGTCAGAACCTCGTCCACTCTTCAAAGCAATTTTGGGACTCCTGTTTTGGAATGGCCATTAGAACTGTCTTCGTATTACACTTGATGTTTTGAATCTCATCAATGTATTCCTTTCAATAATTCCTTTATCTTGAGGTAAAGAAAGAAGTCATTAGGGGCCAGATCAGGTGAGTGGGGAGGGTGTTCCAATCAAGCTATTTGTTTATTGGCTAAAAATTCCCTCACAGACGGTGCCATGTGAGCTGGTGCATTGTCGTGATGCAAGAGTCATGGATTGTTGACAAAAAATTCAGATCATTTTTGTCTAACTTTTTCACTCACCTTTTCAGCACTTCCAAATAGTAAACCTCATTTACTCTTTGTTCAGTTGGTATAAAAATTCAAAATAAATAACCCTGCTGATAAGAAAAAAGGTTAGCAACATCGTTCTGACTCTTGTTTTGGACAGACGGAGCTTTTGTGGTCGTGGAGAATTGGGTGACTTCCATTGTGCTCTTTTACACTGTTTCAAGGTTGTATTGGTACACTCATGTTTCATCAGCAGTGATAACATGGCCCAAATCATCATCTTGCCTCTCCAAGAGGCAAACCTCAATTTGCCTTTGCTTTTGTTCATCGGTGAGCTCCTTGGGAATCATTTTTGCACACTTTTCTCATGCCAAGATTTTCAGTTAAGATTTTCTTAACTGTTTCTGTATTGATGTTTATTTGGTCTGCTATGCTTCTCACATTCAGCCAATGATTTTGACACATAATTTGATGAATTTTTGCAATGTTTTCATCAGTTCTGCTCGCTACTGGCTGCCCTGATATCTTCTCATCACATGTTTTTGTGTGCTGTCACAAGAATATCTGAGCTTAAATTAGAACAATGAGCAAACAAATTTCTTATTAAATTTGGCAAGAGTGGAGGTGAAATTAGCTAAATGTCACCTGAGGGGCAAGACGTGTCCTGCATCTGCTCTTGGCCATCAGAATCCAGTTCCTTTTCCTAAGGATTTCCTCTTCTCCTCCTTCCTTTTCCCCATCACATGCCGCTTGTCTGCCTCCCCTCTCTGTACCCCAGGCCCTGTTATTCCTGCTTACAGTAACATAGCTACAGGAAAACTAGTTTGTTGGGAGCCGTCTCAGAGTAGTGAGACTGCAGGCTGATTACAAGTGGAGAATGGCAGGTGGCTGTAGACCACCGTGTTCTGTGTGCTGAGGAAAAGGCTGCAAAACTTCATGCTAGCTGAACAGCAAAAAGAGGAACTGCTGGAGAAACAGCTTAGCTCAGTCTCCTGTGCCATGGAAAAGCAGAAGTTCCTGATGTAAAACTACCAGACCCTCAGATGTCATTGTCTAATTATGGACTTATGAACTTTGGAACTTTCCACTATGGACTTGCTGACAGTTTCTGTTTGCCTCAGTTTAACCTTACTTAAAATATATCATTAGTCTATGCTGTGTAAATATGTAACTTGTTGCCAGGAGAGTATCTCACTTCCAAACCTTATGTCAGAGACATTGGTCCCCGATTCCCCAAAAAACCCCCTGCCAAAATCCCCTATGTTGTAAAGGAATTTTCCTTTGCAAAAGGGGAAGTTGCTTTCTATATAATCAATGTGTATCCAATAAACAGTGGCACTCCCTCCGCCACCCACAGCAGAGTGTCCCTTCTGATCTCAGCTTTTGTCTCTGTCTTTCTTTTTTATTTAATTTCTTACATCTCTCAATCTCCCACCCAGTCCACTCAGGGACCTTCTAGGTACCTGGCTAGTGTGCACCAGGCGGCCACTGGAAGCCGAACGGGTCTCGGCACCAGTTTTTTTTTTTTTAAGCTGAGCCATCCTGCCACCTGTTGGTAGCGGCAGCTCAGCTCAGGCCAGGCATCGAACTGCTGCTGCTCAGAGCTCAAACTCTTGAGCGAGCTCTTAACCAACTGAGCCACTTGGCTGGCCCTTTGGCAGTAGTTCTAAACAATGGTTGTGTATGTATGAACAGAGAAACAGCAAAAATTCTTATGTTTATATAGGCTGCTTTTGTTTATGATCTTTGGAAACTGGAAGGCATTACAACAGTGTTTAATACATTGGTTTTCTCCCTACTGTTGACTATTATTTGTAATGATCTCACCTTGAGTCCAAATTTAACAATTGATGTTTATCAGTTTTTTCTTAAAACTTCCTACTATCTACCTACGTGTCTTCTTAGAACACATTTCCACCAAGAGAATAAGTTAAACTGAGCAGCTGCTATTCAGATAATTTGCTGTGCCTGTAAATGGTCTTCTATTTGACTATCGAGCATTGAGAAATGAAAACCCCAGAAGATGCACATTATGGAGGCGTAATGCTTTTGTTCAGTGACTAAACCTGTATTAATAGACATGTTAACCCTCCAAAGTAGTGTATTTGTACACAATTAAAATGTATTAGGGGAGAAAATATAAAAGGGTTAGTAAAGTACATTTTATTTCTGTAGAAAATAAAGTCCTGATTAGCTAATTTTCAAAACATCTGATTTACATTTCTATAGACTTATGGCCATATGAACTGGAAGTTAATAATTTTAGAAGGAGGTTCAGTTGGGATTAAAGTTCAACATATAAGAAAACCTTATCTCTGCTCATGTTTGGACTCTTCTCCATACAGGACACTATCAAGCCTTTGTTGGCCTAGCTAATGGATAAAATATTAAAACTTTAAAGCTAAGAAACCAAATATGTTTAAAAAATAAGGCTGTCTCCTACTTGTGCTGGTATTTATCATTTTTATGTAATTAACTCTCTCTAGTGGGATTCCTGTGAATGTGGTGCGATTGATTCTGACTTGACACTTACTGACTGAAACACTTGGAGGTGACGGCAGTATGGTCACACAGCAAAGGATGGTTCCCCATGCCTTCCTTTCCCACTTTACTGAACTCGTTCCCTAGGGGTGTGTTTCTGAGCTGTTCTGAGAGGGTCATTGGTGTGGAGCATCTCAGGGTTGCATTCCCACCACAGGACAAACACTATTTGAGTCTGAGTTCTGGGCTCTGTCAGAGGTCACATCATAAAGTGGGTCTCGTCCAGCCAAGACAGCTGTCTTTAATCATTGTGCCTTCCAAGGTTTAAAAAGTGCCTACTCTTCTGTCGTGGTGACACTTTCTCATCCCAATGAGATGAGGAACAGAAACTTGCCTGGTACCCTTTGACATCAGCCCTGTACCCTGGTACAGCGGGATGGGTTCCCTTTCCTATCCCATGTAGCTTATTTATTTATTTATTTATTTATTTATTTATTTATTTGAGAAGAGTCCTTGTGGCCTCAGGAGATTGTCCCCCCAGAGATCACAGCAATGGTTCTCAATGGATCCATTGGTTGCCATGGGGACAGGCCCACTCCTGTTGTTGAGGGATCTCTACTTCAATAAGCCCCTTCTGGTATCTGCTGGGTAAAAATGTCTGCACGTTCTTCAGAGCTAATAAGCAGCATGCATCATTCTTGTCATCTGATCACTGAGCATGGGGCCTTGTGAGTGTGCGTGGAGCGTGAATCACACAGCTGCACCATAGAACGCTAACAAATGAGCCCCGAGTCAGAGCACAAAGTAGCAGAGGCCATGACCTCTTCCCCTCACCCCAAACTCAACGTGCTGGGATGCAGAAAGGACCACAGACAGCTGTGCCTTATTGGAACCTTACTGCATTGATCCAGCTGGGTCGCCTTTATTTGTTTCAAAGCAAAATTGAGAGCCATCGAGTAGCTCAGGATGATATTTTTGAAGATATCCAGTTGACTAACCCTGTACTGTATTGGTTGTGTTGGTCTTCTCCAGGAATGAGATGAAAAGGTGTGTTTTGGAGTTACTTAAGTTTAATATTAATGTTTCTGCCAGTGTTTATGCCAAATACTACTTTGACCTTTGCTCCTTGGCAGATAACAATGATGTGGTTTTCATATTCACTTGTCTTAGTAAAGACAGAGCTCAAAACCTAGAGGTAAGGCTGTGGAATCACCCATGTGCCGTTTTCTGTCAGTCACCAATGCCAACATCTGTGGGTATATCATGTTATGTAGTGATTAGGAAAATGGAGAGATTTTTAAATCACCTATTGAAGATCTTATTCACCCTTTTGCATCTCATTTCCAGTGTCTTTCAGGGTATCTGTTCTGTGACCAGAATTCAGAATATTTTCAATCACATTTAGCCTGTTGTTAATGGTTTTCTATCTAAACCTCTACCCTTTCTTATAACGATACATGAATAATTTCTTACGATTGTATCACTGATCATCTCTACATACATAATTGACTTTCCACTCTTAACTGTCTCACTCAGTTTGCAGATCCCTGTTTGTTTTCTGTAAGATATCACATTTCAGTCCCATGAGTTTATTAGACAAAAGCATTAGTTGTTCACCTGAGAGCCCTATACTGAGAATGCATGATGTGAGTTTCAAATACTGGGTATAGAGAGGACATGGGGTTTTAATGGAAGTGGTAACATACATGGGACCAAGAACAATTTATGGCTTATGACTATTGCTGAGTATACAGCAGAAGTATTCACAGCTGAAATGGACACGTTTCAAATGGACACTTGCTGTGGTCCCTTGGCGGTATTTTAGAATAAGACATTTTCTACCACAATGAATGTGCAAGTGAAATCTCTCCTTATGGTGCTTCAGTCATTAGACCTTTCCTTCCTACCTTCCAATAAGTCCAGCACATGCCTGCCTCATTAAACTGTGCTCAGAGTACACAATAACCTAATGGCTGGTCAGCCCAGACATGCAAATTATTTGCCCTAAATCAGGCCTTGAAACTTCTAAATGAAAAAAAGGGGACTGTCTAATCAGATTCCAAATATGCCTTGGGGTGGTACACACATTTGGAGAAATTTGGACTAAAAGAGGCCTTATTAACTGTAAGGGCCGAGATTTAATACACAAGGAATTAATCACTCAAGTCTTAGAAAACCTAAAGTTGCCTGAAGAAATATCTATAGTTTATATACCAGGACACCGAGGGGGTATGTTGCCTTACAGCCAATCCCACGACCACCCCCTCTGCATTAGCCTCATACCCTGTAGTCGAGAGAGTGTCTCGGAAAACTGAGGCCGGATGGAATGATATCTGTAAAGCTCTCTCGGGGGGCGTCTTGGAAAACTGAGACCTGATGGAATGATATCAGTTGTCCCCCCCTGGGAGGACATGTAACAGAGTGTCCTGGGGCTGTGCAGTGATGTACGAAGGCATAGCATTTATTGGAGTACAAAGGGGTTTAGGTAATGGGAACAAGCCTTAAGGCACCCAAGTATACACGGTTAATGATTCACCGTTCTGCAGTTTTGCTTCTTTTGAAGATTCTCAATAAAAGCTTTGCATTGACCCGATTCGGGGCTCAGTCTTTCTTAGGCTGAGTCCCTTGGTCATGCTCTCAAATCTGACTTCTGTCTCTTGATATTATTCAATCTGCGCCGCCCCTCTCGTGTCCCATTTGCCCTTGCCACGCAGGCCGTGACAGGGGTACTCTATAGAAGTACAAGGAAATAGACTTGCTGATGAGGCTGCTAAGGAAGCTCCAGTTTTTCATCTTACTCCTGTCTTATCCCCTCCAGTTATTACTCTAGTCTTTCCTCCTCAGGAGGAGGTTTAATTAACCAAGATAGGCGCTTCCAAAAATGTTGAGGGAAAGTGGTTGTTACTAGATGGGAGAGACATGCTCTCAAAGCCAATTATGGGAGAATTGATTGCCCAGTTACATCGAGGGAGTTATTGGGACCCACAAGTGATGTGTGATACAGTTTTAAGGAACTATGGATGTATAGGAATGTATACTATAGCCAAACAAGTGACAGAAAGCTGTCCCACTTGTCAAAAGGTAAATAAACAGGCCCTCAGGAAACAGCCTCAGGGAGGGTGGAGTCCAAGCTTAAAGCCCTTCCAAAGTATTCAAGTAGACTACACTGAGATGCCTAAGGTAGGATGCCTTAAATATCTCTTAGTAATAGTAGATCACCTGACTAATTGGGTTGAAGCTCTTCCACTACCAAGTGCCACTGCTAACAATGTAACCAAAATATTATTAGAGGTTATAATTCCTTGACTTGGAATCATTGAAAACATAGACTCAGACAACAGAAGCCATTTTACTGCAAATATTATTAAAGAATTAGTAAAAATTCTAGGAACAAAATTGAAATATCACACTCCATGACACCCTCCCTCATCTGGTAAGGTAGAAAGAATAAATCAGACACTAACAAGACACTTGACAAAGCTAATATTAGAAACCAGATTACCATGAACAAAATGTCTTTCGATTGTTCTTCTGAGTCTGAACAGTACCCCATAGAGATATTCGGTTATCCCCATATGAATTACTTTATGGGCTGCCGTACTTAAGTTGGACTACACCTTTGAAACCAAGGACCAATTTCTTAGGAACTATATACTTGGCCTGTCCTCTACTCTGTCTTCCCTCAGGCAACAAGGCTTATTAGCCCAGACTCCACCTTTCAAATTCCTGGTACATCCCTACAGACCTGGAGACCATGTACTAATCAAGTCTTGGAAAGAAGGTAAGCTGAAACCGGCCTGGGAAGGACCATACCAAGTACTACAACCGAAACTGCAGTCCGCACCACAGAAAGAGGTTGGATCTACTACATTAGAGTCAAAAGCGGCCCTGTACCACCATCAGCTACAACATGGGCAGCAATCCCAGGTCCCGACCCTACCAAACTAACCCTAAAATGCTCATAATGATATTTCTCTTGACTTCCTGGCTGGCCCTGGGCACTAAGGCTTCCTCTAGGTGGGAAGGCACCTGGAGTGGAATGGGGCAATTCCCTGTTAAGCTAAAAATCAATATTTCACCAGAAGATAAGCCAGTAACTATCAGATTTGATGCCTGCTTAGTCATTCCTTGCGGGGACCTAACTTCCCAACATCAACTACAAAAAGAAAATATATATATGTGCCCCGAACCTAGCCCATCACAAGGGCCTCAATGGGTAAAAAACCCTTGTCTATCCTGGGATGATATATGGGGCTACCTTCAGAGAGGCTTGAACATCCAGCATATGGCTTCAAGCTAAGGAGTATACCCCTCTTAAAAGAAAGGTCTGATTGATCAGAGGAGCCACCTCCCCAACCTGCCAGCACCTTCAATGTAACCCCTTGCTATTAGTTATAAGTAACCCTCAAACAATGACCCAGAAACCTTCAGTAATAAGGATTTATGGACTAGGTGCGGATGTCTCTAGGCAAGACCCCCTTGGGAGATTCACTTTAAAACTAGTAAAAAATATACCAGCCACCCCTACCTCAGACATTGGAGCTCCAAACATGGACCCTACTCTGAGCTTGGCACCCCCTAATGATCTTGCCAAGGTTACTATTGTAGAAGTTAAGGACTTACATCAAACCATAGCTATTGAAACTGGATACAGGGAAATGAATGCCTGGCTGGAATGGATCAAATATTCTGTCTGCACACTAAATAAAAGCAATTGTTATGCTTGAGCGGCAGGTAGGCTGGAGGCTCAGGTGGTACGGTACCCTTTCCCTTAGGATGAACCTCAGACTCGGCAGGCTTAGATTGCATGATAGCTGTTTTTCAGGATGGAACGGCTTTGGGCAATCAGTTCTGCCAGACCCTATCACTGCTTTTCTCAATGATACAGGGCCCAAGGCAAAGAGCCCGGGAAACTATAGGACCCCATCCCCAGAGACTAATTTCACCTCATGCCTCTCTAGGTGGGGGGAGAATTTAGTCCCTTTGGGCAATGTATCCGGTTGTACTGAGAGCCGGTCCTTCGATGAGCTGAATAAGCAATCTGCCTTGAAAATAGCCCATTCTGATGTCTAGTGGTATTGTGGGAGGCCATTTTTCAAGACCCTCCTGGCCAATTGGGGTGGCACCTGTACTTTGGTCCAATTGGCTATCCCTTTCATCCTGGCATATCGTCATCACAAATCTCCTAAGACTGGACAATCCCGGGTCAAGAGGACAGCCTCTACCCCAGGTGGCTCATTTGACTCCCACATTTATATTGACTCTATTGGAGTCCCAAAAGGGGTCCCTAATGAATTCAAGGCCAGAAATCAGATAGCTGCAGGATTTGAATCTGTATTATTCTGGTGGTCAACCATTAATAAAAATGTAGATTTGATAAATTATATTTACTATAATCAACAAAGATTCATTAATTACACCAGAGATGTTATCCATGGGATAGCTGAATAATTAGATGCAACCAGTAAAATGACCTGGGAGAACAGATTAGCTCTAGACATGATTTTAACAGAAAAAGGGGGAGTATGCGTTATGATAGGAGGACAATGTTGTACTTTCATTCCCAATAATACTGCACCTGATGGCACCATCACTAAAGCTTTACAGGGTTTAACTACACTGGCTGAGGAGCTTGCTGAAAATTCAAGGATCAATGACCCATTTTCAAATTTAATGGAACAATGGTTCGGTAAATGGAAGGGAATTATGGCTTCAGCTTTAACATCATTAATAATTGTTCTAGGGGTTATGATCCTCATGGGATGCTGTATTATTTCCTGTATCAGAGGACTCATACAGAGATTAATAGAGACTGCACTCACTAAACACTCACCTCCTATCATAACAACTTATTCATCATAGAGGCGCCTAAGGATGAAAGTGAAATCATGTTAGCTGAGCGTGAAGAAAAGACAGTTCAATAAAAACAAAGGGGGGAATTGTTAGAAAAGGCCCTAATCTTTTCTGTCAAAGACAGCAAAGTTTAAAAATATACTTCCTCTTTCTCACCATTGTCTAATGGTTCCAGTTAAAATATACTTCCTCACCATTGTCTAATGGTCCCAGTTAAAATATACTTTCTCACCATTGTTTTGTAGTTTCAGTTAAAAATACATTTTCTCACTATTATATAGTAATTCTTCATTTTCAAGCTTACCTAATCTTGTAACTAGGCAGATCTTGCTTTTCTATTAGCCAATCGGTTTAGATTGTAGGGTCACACTCTCGCCAATACAGTACCACATAGTAGAAACTGCGTTAGGGATAAAAACTGAGTGGCCTTCCCACTCAGTATGCTTGCTAGACCGGCTTAGGGTGGCTCTGCACCCTTCTGCAGAAGTAAAGTTTGCCTTGCTGAGTTACTTTCAACTTCATGTGTCTTTATTTGCGACAGGGTTAAAATCTGTTCCCGACACCCCCACTTCCTGAAAGGCTGGACCCTTGGGTCAGAGCGCTCAGCCCACCCACATCCCCATTAAAGGGCAGAGGGCCAGAGAGAAGAGCCCAAAGGGTAGGCGCGTGCTCTCACCTCCGCGGATCCCGAGACAGGCAGATAGTACCCAGGCAGCCTGGGTGCCCAGCCCCTGGGACACTCTGCTCAAAAAGGAGTTTCAGAGCTAAGGTGACACGGCAAAGTTTGGCGATAAGCTGGGTGGGTATCCGTGGCGGCGGCGCATGGCAGCAGGCGGAGTTTCAGAAAGGGGGTTGCCCCCTGAACGCGCTCGCCCTCTTTTTGTACGCAACCCCCTCCTGGCATGTTCCCAGCAGGGCAGGGCAGGGGCCCGCCTTGCGTTCCAGCGGGGTCCGGGAACTGTTCGTAGGGCGAGCGGGCCTGCAGCACCTAGGCGAGAGGAAGGCGGTGTGTGGCGGCGGGGTACTCGCCACCTCATAGCACAGTGAACAGCCGCCGCTGGCCTCGCGGGGAGGCCGCCGCCTTCCGCCCGCTGCTCTTCTCCTCCCCTGCAGGGTCCTTGTCGCTCCAGTGGACTTCTGGGGGGGCGCTTCTGGGACGCTACTGGCTCTGTCATCCCCCTCTCATTCACCCAGTCGCCCACCTCCTGCTGCATTCGAGTGCGCTCAGCGGCGGCAGCAGCAGCAGCAGTGGCGGTGGCGATCTAATGGCCGCCGGCCCACTGCCTTCTCCTGCTTGGCGTGTTCACCTGCTACTAAAGCCTGCAGGGAGACACCGGCCCCGCGCAATCACCTAAGACTGGCGCTAGGTTGCTGGGCTGCCCACCACCAACTCTGCGTGTGGGGGCTTCGCCTTTCCTCCCAGCTCGCAGCTTCCACGGCTCCGCCCCAGCGCACAGCCGGGGAATGCCAGGCCAATTGTGAGCACCCGGGGAGGAGCGAATGCTAATCACGCCTTTCCAGGACTTGGGGCGGAAACGCTATCTGGGAGTTGCAAAGAGTTCTCTGTTGGCGACCAGGGACGTGGGGCTCACATTTCTGTAACGTTCTAACTTATGAACTTTTGCTATTAGGGCCCCTGTAGACTTGCAACTGACAAGCCGACTGCTCCCGCGAGCTGATCTCATGAAGTCATAAGGAAGTGTCTCGGAATGCTGAGACCTGAGGGAATGATCTTGATAAAGCTTCCTTATCAGATGGTCTCGGAATGCTGAGTCCATCTCCTGGGGCCGTGTGTGCGCGCGTGCGCGCGCGCGCGAAGGCACATTAAGTACGGGAGCACACTGGAGCATCTGGAAGACAGTTGCTAGGTACACAGACTTAACAGATTGGAATTTATTGCCTTGTAAATTTAGAGAATAAAAGCTTTGCACCCGCCTGACTCGGGGCTCAGTCCTAGAGGCTTGAGACCCCTGGCCCGCATGAACTCAACACTTGTCTCTTGTATTTCTTAATCCTGCACCGCCCCTCTTGCACTCTCCAGCCCTTGTCGCGCGGGACGCGACAGGCCCCTACCAGTTCTCTCTGCAGCTAAGAATCCTTACAGAGACCTGCTATTGTTGAGGACTAGCCCTAGGCTGGGGCACCCTTCCCCCCACCCACCACCCCCAAAGGAATTTAAAAAGCTCCTGCTTCAGCAAAAGTTAATCAAAGCTTCTTGACAAGAGACTGGGAAAAGATAAGTTAGGTAGCTTGTTAGGAAAGAATAAACAAG
>NW_017731771.1:1345340-1352306 GCF_001890085.2 Hipposideros armiger | reverse complement strand
CCCGTCGCCGGCGACTCACGGCAGCCCAGCTCCAGGTTGAGCTGTTGTTCAGCATCTTAGCTGTGGAGGGCAGTCACTGGCCCTCATATGTGGGATCCGAACCGGGGCCCTCTGGCATCCCAAGCCAGTTCTTAACCATCGCGCCACTCGGTGGGCCCAGCATGCACAATTTTAACCACGCCCCCATACCACAACAGGTATCTCCCTGCCCTTAACCTTTACTTTTGCATTTCTTAATAAAATCATAGGGTTGTGACAAAGATTTTCTTTCTCTTTGGAGGTCTCCAGAGAGCTTAGTCCTTTACAGTGGAGATTGAAATTCCCAGGCAATTCCCCTCAAAGAGAAGCACCGCTCAGCTTGGGGCTCTGTAATGAGCAAGGCTCCCAGCTGCTTATCCGCGCCCCTGCACGCTGCGGGGTGCCTCGTGGGCCGCCTAGCAGCCTCTGTCTGCAGGAACACCTGCTGGGCGCCTCGACAGCCAGGGCACACACGGTGGCGCTCTCCAGGTGGGTTTTCATGCTGCAAGTTTTAAATGTCCTAAAAGTGCCTCTTTTCTGCGTGTTCTAATTCGGTTGGAAGACTGAGGTGTTTAGCATACTGGAAATTCCTTCACTGGCTTTCTAAAGAGGGGTTGAATTGTTTCTTGCTCCCCTATCTCTTCCTTCTGAAAGAAAACGAAAAATAGGCTGAAGGGCCAGAGGACTGGAAGGACTCAGGACTGGACTAAAGGGGTGAGCGATTCTTGTTGCTCTTGCGTCCTGGATCGCATTTGTAGATTGGGAAGCTCAACGGCCGAGTAGCCCTCTCCCTTCCCTGTGTCAACGGGCTATGTGGGAAATACTGAAGGATACCTGTATTAATCCCAGCCTCAGAGTTAAAAGTGAAAATAAATACCAACGGCTTCACAAACATCAAAACTAGTAATCAATATGTTTTACGTGTACATTACATCTTTCATTCCCTGGAATCCTACACGTTTCCTATTTTATCTCTTGTGTTTTGGAAATACTTGGCACTTCGGTCGGCAAACTTCCCAGGGTTGAAAGTAGTGGGAGTTGAAAAGCCATGGAATAGCAGTCAACAAGAAAGGGAAACCCTCCATGGAAAGTATGTGCAGACTGTGAACGTGCCAGGGGAAGGCTGTCTCTTTCTATGCCCTTTATGCCACATGTGTATTATTGGTGATGGAACAACTGTTGGCTAATAACAAAAATAATTTGAGGTTGGAGAATGTTAATCACTCCTGCTGGAATTTAGCCAGAATACTGGTGTTATATGTCACTTAATTCTGACTCAAACAATGTTATCTACTGGCTGCTAAACTTCTCTTTTCTTAATCAATAACAAAATGTTACTTTTGCTTGGAGATCTATAATAATAGAAGTAATAATAGCAGAAATTGTTGCCAAAAAAAGACTTATTTTGCATTGTATAGTTTTTTGTGTCATTTGAATTTTTGCTTTTTTGCATATATTCAATTTAAAGGCAGTTAAACATGCCGACTGTTTAACATGTATTAAGAGTGCTAGATAATTCATTTCCATTAGTTCATTCAATCTTCACAAGAATCAGATGAAACTGGCACCATAATGACTCGATTACCTAATTACTTATTTAAGCACTGGAAAGGATAGAAATAAAATTTTCTCCGAGTTGGAATTTCTTATTCATAAACTAGAAAACAATAAATTCTTTTTTTTTTTAAGCTGAGCCATCCTGCCACCGGTTGGCAGCTCAATGGCTGCTCAGCTCAGGAATTGAATCGCTGTTGTTCAGAGCTCAAACTCTTGAGCGAGCTCTTAACCAACTGAGCCACTCAGCCGGCCCTATAAATTCTTTTAAGATATATATTTAAGCACCTAGAACATTGCCGTACATTCTAGTCTATGAATTTACTCATCCAATCTTTCATCCATACATCCATACATCCATACATACATCCAATAAACACCAAATGTCTGAGTTGAAGACACTACTGCTGTACTAAACGTGTTTCCACAAAGCCAAATTCATGAAACTCAACAGAAATTACTGTCCAAGGTGTGTTTATTAATTGATGAAAATACAGACAGTAATGCAAATCATCAGTAAGCCTGTGACCTTCCCAAAGTTTACAAGTATTGGTTTTGGATTCTGACGTCGGAGAATAGTTAGAGCATTTTTAATCTTACTAGACTTGTGTTGATTGCACCTGTATTATCCTGTTGAGACCATTGAGAGTTCAGTGCTGTAATAAGAATGAATGAGTAGTAGTCTTTGTATACTCTTTGATATCTTGATAATCAAGCCTGGAATAGTATACTGCACATATATGCCTTCAATAAATAGTAGTTAAATAAATGGATGAATGAATGAAAACTGGTATGAACTTTATAAACTTTAGCAACTGGCATTGAATGCTTGAATACAGCTTATTTTATGAGCTCTGTGTGAGCAGACTACACCCTGTTAAATACAGTGTGAGTCCAAACCTTGGCTGAGCCTTTACTAGCCAACTGTGTCACCTCGGGAAGGTCATCTAACCAGTTCAGGTCTTCTTTCTTTGTCTGTAAAATGGAATTACAAATAGTTTTCTACCACATAGAGATGTAGTGAGGGGTAAATGAATTTCTATGGTAAAGGGCTTAGGTCCACGTTTAGCACCTGGTAAGTTTGTATTAGTCTTAGTTGTTATTATCAGTTTCTACTTTGGTTCATTCTGTTTTTCTGTTTTTCCAATCTTGTATATTTCCTTTTCCATATCACTTTAATTATGAAAAAATTAGTTGCATATTTTAGATTTACTTAATGTCTGAGCAAACTCCCAGCTGACATCAGTTATCTTTCACATTTAGGTATTAGCTAAATTTGATGCCAAAACAGGCATCATTTCACTTGCCAGGGGTTAGTGCATACACTGGACATCAGGAACTAGCCTGTGAGCATGCCCAATGCTGGCACAGGAAAGACATGCATGAGCCAGCCTGAATCCCGCACAAATATTTTGAGACTAGCTCCTACACATCCTATAGCATTTCTGATTACTCCTCATCAGATCAGACACCTCTAGCCAAGAAATCAAGACACTAACCAGAGGATTCACATCATGAGTCATTTGTCCAGGTTCACATGATAATGTCTTCTTCACATCAGAAGTGGAAAACTCCCACTATAACCTCTCCCCTCCCCCACCATGGAGGAGAGTATAGAAAAGTGAAAGCTGCTTTCTTTTCCCCAATAGGTAATGGAAGTACTCATCTTTCCCACACTGAGCAGTGGCACTCAGCTGCACATCACAGTCACCCAGGGAGCTTTAAGAAACACTTGTGCTCAGGCCCCATTAAGTCAGCATCTCTGATTGAGAGCCCCAGACATTGTTGTTTGGTTTTGGTGCTTTTTTGTTTTTAACTCTCCAGGAGATTCTGATTTTCAGCTCGTGTGGACAACCACTGACACAGCTGGCTTTGTTATTTCCTCAGTACAGCCTCAAACTTGGGCCTGGCTGGATCTTTTGCAAAATGGGTTAATCACATTAGCATGTAAAATGGAACACCTTGGGAGAAGGTATTAGAAAAGTGCATTCTAGTCTAATTCTATGAGAGTCTGAGGTGAAGAAAAAATGATGTAAAACAACAGAATGTTGTATAGTGATTGTATAGTTAACAATAACAATGGCCATTATAACAGCAACTGATGGGTATGGAGTGTTTCCAATGTGTAGGTACTGTGCTAAGCATGTTACATATATAACCTCTTTTACTGCAAAAAGTTTTGTAAGGCTAGTGTTATCTTCCTTAATTTATAGATGAAGAAACTGAGGTTCAGACAAGTTAGGTAACTTTTGAGCCAGGGTTACATACCTTCCAACTTGGGATTTTCTGACACCAAACCTTACGCTGTCATTGATTACAGGCCGCTTTGTAGTCCCAGCAATAAAGGGCCCTGAGAATCACCAGATGGTAAATGTTGAGATCAACAACTTTCCTTGTTCCTTAGCATCCCTTTTCTGAAGACCAGGTCAAATCTTCAATTTTGGTATGGCCTCTTGTGTATGTGTGTGTGTGTGGGGGGGGGCACTAAAGTGTGTGAAAACTCAGGGCTCTGGATTCATCTAGAATCCAGTATAAGTCCATGTCCTTTGGGCTTTGCAATCCTGGTCTGAGGTGGGATGCCCCTCAGACTAGATTTCAGAGCCTTCCTGGTATGCTGGCAGAGGAAGCTTCAGTTCAGTAAATATTGATGCTAGACATGCTGTGAGCCAAGCACTGGCACCAGGTGTGCAAACATGATGAGGTGTGGACTTAACAGTCAGGTCACAGCCGGAGTGCAGAGGTGCCACCTAGGCCAGCCTGGTGGCTCAGGGAGGACCCCAAGCTGTACATGGAAGGCTGAATATGAGTTAAGTGATCTATCACTCAGGGTTCACTACAGGAAACAGAAACCAATGTGGGTATTTGAAGCAGAGAAAGATTTAATACTGAGACTGAAGCAGGCACTGGAGAGGCATAAATGAGGGGGCTACCCCTGGACTACTGAGTTCAAGGACCCACTATAGGAACTATGTTCCAAATGTCAGAATGGTGTTGCTGCTGCAACTGCTCTTCACACATATGTAACTGATGACTAGATACTGAAATGGGACATTGAGTCCAACTGCATTGAACAACTATTAACATTCCTGCTCAAACCTTGCTGAACAGCAGCAACCCCAGAAGAATGGTGCCTTCTCCTTGCATCTTCCTGCCAAATCTCACATGAGTACACCTACTTGAATTAAATTATTTCAAATCTATATCCTAGCTGCAAGGGAATCTGGCAAATGTTGTTTTGAGGTTTCAAATCTCCACAACTACATGACTAGAAGGAAAGAGGCCTGAAGAAGCCATCCTCAGTATCTACTACAGGTAAGAAGATGAAGAAGGACTTCCTGGGGAGAGGCATCAGCAGAAGGAAAAGTCATAAGGCCACTATGGCGGGCCAGCCGCCACGAGTCGATCAGTACCCGAAGGGGGGAGTGGGAATGAATAAAGAGACACTCACACAAATGCTGATGCGGCCGGTCTTCACTGATGGTGAAGCACTGAGTTTATTTTTCCTCACCAATATATGCAGTTTGAGTACGTGCAACACTGCAGGTACAACTACGCATTACCTCATACAGAAGCAGATCATTAACTATCTACTGGAGACTTAAAGATCAGGGGGGCTTTAGGGGATTAGCTTCCCAGGACACTTTCTTCCATTAACCCAGATAGCCATCTATCTATAGTATCTCCTAAGGAACTGGCCATCCTCACCACATACCTCAACAACTTGTAAGCACCCTCCAGGTGCAGGCAGAGACAATGCCTTAGGAGCAGAAACAGGTTAAGCATTAACTGAGCCAGTCTGTAAGGCTCTGAATTACCTGTAACCATGGCTCCCCACAGGCCACGAAAAAGCCCAGTAAAATAGAAAGACAGCTGGGAATTTCCAGACTCTCAGGGAATAACAGAAGCATCTGAATCAAGATGTTTACCTGAGAATGCACCGTATCTAACCAATGTAGTTTTTTTTCTTTTAATTCTTTTTTTATTATGAAATACACATTTTTTAGAATTAGTTTCAGCTGTATAACACAATGCAATAGTTATACTTTTTACCCCTTGAGGTGACAACCCCTCCCCCCCCCACTCCCCACCCCACCTCTCTGATTGCTGCAGTAATGCCCTAGCAGATCCAGTGTTTACTCAAGTTCCCCTGGCCTGTTCCCAGAGCTGTCAAAAAGGTCCCTAAAATGTAACCTTGATTTGCCACTCCCTATTCAAAATTATCCAGTGGCATCCCATCTCATTATTAATCCAAAGTCTTACTTGTGCCTCAAGGCCCTGACCGATCTCCCCTCTTCATGCCTCTCTTACTTCACCATGCTTTGTCTTGTTGGCTGAAATATGAAAAAACTTGTTTTCCCTCCTAGATTTTCCTCAAACACTACAAGTAAATAAAAAACCATCACAACTTAATAGACAAAAAAGTCAATTAAGTTGGGTGCAAGACACTTCACCAAAGAACATACATGAATGATCAGTAAGCACATGAAAAAATGCTCAGCATTATCCATCATCAAAGAAAAATTAAAACCACAAGGATAATAATTTCACACACAGAATAACTAAGATTAAAAAGATTGATTACACGGAATCTTGTTAAGGACATGGAACAACTAGACTGCTCATACATTGCTGATGAAAATGTGAAATGAAGCTCTACCTTGGAAAACAGTTAGCATTGATTTATCATACAACCCCAAAAATTTCACTCCTAGGAATTTACACAACAGATACAAAAACCCATGTCCACACAAAATTTGTACACGAATGTTCATAGCAACAACTTTATTCATAATTGCCCCTAACTAGAAGCAACCCAAATGTCCATCAACAAGTGAATGAATAAATGCATTGAATGAATAATTGAATGAATAAATGAATACATTGAATGAATACATTGAATGAATAAATACATATTGCTGCTTAGCAATGAAAGGGAATGTAATGTTGATAGCATTGTTGAATCTCAGAACACACTGAGTGAAAGCAAATGGGTCCTGAGTACACACTGTAAGATTCTAGTTCCATAAAACTGGAGACCAGGAGCATTATATGCATAGTTACTGGAAGCAAATCACTGCTTGGCTTTCATACGGAGGTGGGGATTGATCACAAAGTGCCCGAGGGAGCTTCCTGAGTAATACAAGTTTTGTATCTTGGTTGTGATAGTGGTTACAAAGCTGCATACATGTGTCAAAATTCACCTAACTGCTATATACTTAACACGAGTGTCTTAATCTGTATGTAATTATAACCAATAGAGTTGATTTGAAAAGAAATTTAGGGCCAGCCAAGTGGCGCGATGGTTAAGAACTGGCTTGGGACGCTAGAGGGCCCTGGTTCGGATCCCACATATGAGGGCCAGTGACACTGCCCTCTACAGCTAAGATGCTGAAC
>NW_017731771.1:1342657-1345160 GCF_001890085.2 Hipposideros armiger | reverse complement strand
AAGAACAAAACGACAGCAACTTGTCTGTTCCCCTTACCCCAATTCCCCAATAAAAATCTTAAAAAAAAAAGAAATTTATATTATATATGACAAATATGTGTTTACATATATTACATACATTTCATCACAATGGAATAAGATCTGTTCATAGTGGTCAAATTTCCATTTAGCCAACATCAGAATACTAAATATTCATATTTTTCTCTTGGTTTTCCTTACATTACCTTTTCCTACAAGTATCACTTTGAATACAGCTACATCAACATTATTGATTATATTTGTCATGAATTGAAAACATAGAAGACATTCCCTGAAAAAGTAGGAACAAAAGCTTCTTCCTTCTGCTCTCTAGTTTTTTATATTCTTATGTCAAGTTCTTTACACCAATTGATCAACTAAGTTATGCGTTCATTTACTTTTTCACAAATCTGTGTTGTGCTTCTGTTAGTTCTGTCTTAAGGACATGACCTTGACCAAGAAACACATGGCCCCTGCTTTCACAGTGCTCACAACCTAGTTTGGGGAAAGTCAAAACACAAGTACACAAACCCAAATAGGAAATAATTCTAAAGTCTGCTAGATGTGAGGTGAATAGAAAAGATTATGGAAAAGAAACAGGACTCCTTTTGATAAAGAAGTCAGAGAAGGTTACGAGCTCTTCTGAGGGCAAAGGCTGTGTCTTTTCTTTCTCCCTTTTTCCTTTCCACCACTGACTCCAACAAAAAGCTGAGGACAGAATTGCACTCAAAAAATTACTTTGAAAATTTATTTTAAAGTATTTATAAAGAGTATATGTGCATTAAAGTATGGAAGAACATACATTTGGAGCATGGAAACTCAGTACCTGATGAAAATATCACGTAAATGAGGAATATGAAACTAATTTATAATAGGAAAATGTTTTTAAAAATCAGGCTAGATAGACAATGAACTAAGGAAATAATAGCATTCATAATAGCTGAATAGTTTGGCATTTGAGCTTGAGGGTTTTTTTAAACAGATAAAAAGAGGAAGAAACCAGACCTTAAATATGAACTGAAGGACATAAGGGAAAGATGGCTTCCTTCATCCAAGATCTGCCTTTTGTAGGTGGAGCAAATACAAGTTTTGAAAGATATTGATGCAATGTATTAGTTTTGCTCAAAGTGTTGAATGAGAACCCCACACCCTCAGTTTGGTGGTAATGCTTTACTCATAACCTGTCTTTCATGGATTTGCCTAAATTCCAATAGAGCACAGATGGATTTGCAGTTTGTAAATATGATCTTCTCATGTGTTTTAAACATCACTGGGCTCCATTTTTACTTACATCTGAGAGTCTCTGGGCTATAATTGTTTTACTATTTTATTATTTAATATCCACTTATTTTATGAAAAACAATGTGATTGCTAGGCTGTTAAAATAGCTTATTTTTGTTTATTTGCATGATTTTGAGAATCCAAGTTGTATTTGTCTTTGGAAAATTAAGCCACTCTCAGGGGTCATTTCCCTGAGTTGCAGACCCCACCTCACAGACTCCAGTGCTGGGTCCTGGAGGGAGGAGGACACAGGACCCACCCATCTGCCTGCAGCAGATTTGGAGGTGCGACCTTGGAGGGGAGGCTGGGTTGAGGGAGACCAGTGTTACTTCCTGGTCCTTGAGACACAGCCTCTGACTGTGGGTGGAGAGGCCTGGAGAGCTGAGGGTATTTGCTGTCTCTTTCAGCATGGAGCTCAGCTGAGCCCCAAATTATAGTGTGCTGTTCCTCATGAAGCCCAGCTGTGTCAGGGAGCTGCGGCAGAGCCCAGGTCCTTCCATGGCGCCTTGGCTTCTGGTACCAGGGCACATCTGGTCAGCAGCCACAGTGCCTGTGCAGTTCAGCCCTGGGTGGTGGGTGGAGTGCCCACGGTGCAGGTGGGGCTGCGGTGGGACTGCACTGTACCCAGGCAGGGTTGGGGTTGGGAGTTTTGGCTAGGCCAGGGCTCTAGCAGGGTCTGCGTCATGCCGGTGGAGTCAACCCTGGCACAGAAGCTTCTCCGCATCCTGGAGAGCACAAGGTCTCAGTGACCCTTATCCTTAAGCCGTGCGTGATTAGGCAAGGCCAGGTCAGGAACTGGCCCACCAGGATTCCCATGCACACCCCTGGACCTGCTCCAGCCCTAGTCTCAGAACCAGGCAGCAGCGCCCCTAGGGTCCCGGCACGGCTTTCTCCTTTCTTGGGGAAGGCAGTTCAGTCCTTAGGACATGCCCACGCATGTGTGGCTCTGTTTCTGGCCATGCTGTTCTCTTCCACTGGCTCTAAGGTCACTTTTTCATTCAGCAGAGAGCTAGCCCCACAGGACCTGCTGCTGCACCTACAACCCTGCAAAAAGAAGAGCCAAGGTTTTGTATTCTTGCCATATCCCATCAATTTACTAAAGGTTTTTTTACTTTTTTTTTTTTTTTTTTTTTTTTTTTTTTAGCTGAGCCATCCTGCTACCTGTTGGCAGCTCAGCGGCTGCTCAGCTCGGGCTGGACTCGAA
>NW_017731771.1:1330786-1342652 GCF_001890085.2 Hipposideros armiger | reverse complement strand
TCAGCGGCTGCTCAGCTCGGGCTGGACTCGAACCGCTGTTGCTCAGAGCTCAAACTCTTGAGTGAGCTCTTAACCAACTGAGCCACTCGGCCGGCCCTACTAAAGGTTTTTTATTAAAAATACATATGAAGTTTTGGCAAATGATTTTGTGTATTTACTCAGATGGGTGTTTTTTTCCTTTAAATCTATTCATAAGTCTAATTACATTGATTTTTAAGATTAAACCAACCTGGCATTCCTATGATAAACACCACTTGTGCATGTCCTAGCCTTTGTAGATATTGGTGGATTAGATTTGCTAAATTTGTGTTAAGAATTTTCCCATTTATACTAATAAGGGTTACTGGTATGCAGTTTTCTTTCAATGTCTTTGGTTTTAGAACCTGGGTAATGTAGGCCCTGTAATATAAACTGAGAAATAGTCCTATCTTCCAAGTTTCTCTTTAGCTATGTAGAATTGACACAATTTCTTCCTCAATATTTGGTAGAATTTGCCAGTGAAGACATCTAGACAGTTTTCTTTGTGTGAAGTTTTTAAACTACAAATTCAATTTCTTTAATAGTTAAGGACAATTCTGGCTATTTCTTATTGAGTGAAATTAGGTGGTCTTTTGAGGAATTTGTCCATTTCACCTTAGTTATCAAATCTGTTGGAATAATTTGTTCATAAGATTCTTACTATTTTTTAAAGATCTGTAGAATCTGTTATGCTACTTCTCTTATTCTTGATATGCTGGTTTTTATGTCCTCTTTTCTGATCAGCCTGACTAGATGCTTATAAATAATATGGATTTCTCAAAAGATTTATTATTTTGCAATTTTCTTGCTTGTTTACAATTTGTTAATTTCCATACTGATATTTTTTATTTCCTTTATTTGCATACTTTTGGTTTTATTTGCTGTTCTTTTTCTGCTTTTTAAGGCAGAAGCTGAGGTCATTGATTTGAAATATTTTCTAATATAATCATTAAATTTCATTCTAAGTACTCAATGAGGTAGATTCCAAAAATCTAGAAATATTTTTTTCATTTTCACTCAGCTCAAAGTACTTTTTATTTGTTTGACTCTATTATAACTCTTGAGTTACATATACGTGTTTTAGTTGGTTTTCAAGTATGTGAGGAAATTCTAGAGATCTTTCTGTCATTGGCTTCTAATTTAATTCCACAGTTGTACTGAAATATAACAAATTTTACTAAATTTGATAGTGGTATCTCTTTCACTGTGACAGCCAGCACTACACTGATGCAGTTTTCCCAGGTAGGTTATAAGCTCCACATGGGGAGGGCATATTCCCAGTACTTTGTATATTGTCTCTTATGTGTGTGTTTAATAAATACTCATTATTATAAATATTCCAAGGTCCCACACTTGAAATACATTCACAATGAGGAGTCAGACTTCAAAATATGAATTTAGGGGGACATGTTCAGTCTATTGCATAGGGGATCAAAATGGAATTCACAAAGAACACATCCCTACTTGGAAGCAATTTTCTTTTTCAATACCAAATCTGGAAGCCCTATAATGGGGCTCAAATTAAGGTCTAAGAATCTGGAAAGATTCCAAAACCAGAGATGATGTCTATTACTTTGACGAATGCCAACAATGCCAAAGGGATTGATGGGATGGCAAATCTCTCTGTATCTCACCAACTTGGCCTGACTATGCAAATGTTTTATTACCTAGTGGATGGGATAGCCATATTTCTCTGTACTTATCCAACCCAATTCTATGTGACTATAAATGGCCAAAAGGGAGCCCTGGTCATTTCATCTTGGTACCATCACAATCACTGACTTCAAGTGAAAAGATTGATTTTACAATTAATGGTAAATGGGGGCCATGTGAGATTTTTGCTGAGTGTAGGGGAGTCAATAAATGGGTGTTACAAAAGCAAGTCATCTAAGATCACATTGGTGCCTTTAGAGAGGCTCAGAGCAAGTGAAAAATATGCTCTCTTAGCTTAGACTGAGATGCCCCTTGAGGCAAAAGACTGCCAACACTTCCTCCTCCTTTAACAAAATGAAGAAGCTGTACCATGGCCAAACTAATAAGCATACTTCCAGGATTGATCTATGTCCTCCTAATCAATGAATAGATCAGAGCTCAGATGATGACTATGGAATGATGCCAACATGGCTGTCTCTTATGGTTCTCATTTCACAAAACATTATGTCCATGGAGTACAATGGGCCTAAAGAAGATTTAGACTTAACTGATGACAGATTGATTAGGAGTCTTAATTAATCAACAAGTGTATGACATAAAGTGCTGATAGGTATAGCTCAAAAAGGCCAAAAAAATGTGTAAAAATGTAAAAATATGAGACAATGTGTGCCAACATTGTAGGATGGCTTAAATTATACAACCACTCACTGGTTACAACTCTGAAATCTGTGTGTGCATTTTGATTGTCTATTTGATTGTATACTGTTGAAAGTCAAATGACTGACAGCTATCAAAGTATTTTTTTTTTGTAGAAGGCTTTTACCAAGAACCAGGGGGTGAACTGTGCTGTGAGGGTTAAGCCCAGCAGACCTGGAATAGTTCTGAGCTAAAGTATGTACATGACTATTCATTACTTAAGGGATGAAATACACTGACTAATAGTGTTGCTTTGTAACCATGGATCCAAGATGTATGGGAGCAGGTTTTAACAGCTTATCAGCAGTGTTTATTGATAACAGTGCAACTGATAATTTACACCTGTTCTGACACCTTCATAGTCTTCTGCTGTTGGGGCTGCTTACATAGCAAGCACATGCCTACATATACCTCACAGTAAGAAACCTCAGCAGTGAATACATTTTTGGCTTCTGGCCAGTTCTGTGCTTGTTGGTTCTCACCTGACAGGGAAATTATATCTGATCAATGGAGAAAACTGTGAGCTCCTATATGGCCTTTATCCAAACCACATGCCGTGAGGCGCTCTTTCCTCTTAATAAATTGTAAATTTGTTAAGTATTGCCATTTTGGGTCCTATGAGTCTTCTTTAGCAATTTCACCCTATTTAACTGTCACGGTTAGTGCACTACATTGTCTGGATGTGGCCCTTTCTCAAGTGTAACCTTTTTCTCTCTTGTGAGTTATCTATCTATAAGGCAGATATAATCTAGTTTTTTTCATATGTATTCAGTGGTCCCTTTTGTTCCTTTTCTCTGCTGACTTTCTCAGTACTCTTGTTGGTTTCTATTTATCTGGGATTCACAGTGCACTCTGGCCATCAATAATCTTCTCTCATTTCCTGAGCAGTCTAACAAGTCTTCATGTTTATCACAGTAGGGACATGGTAACATTATACCTGTACTGTTGGGTTACTATTTTCCACCAGAGAAGCGCACGTGTTTTGAGAGCATTTTTTTATCAACAGATGTTTTCCACATGTACGTCAATCAATATGTTCTGTCCCAGAAGTGTTGCTTTTATAAAAGTTCTTATTACATTTTCATCCACACTGACATCTGATGATATGCACTGTTATATGTGCAATAATATATGCCCATGTTTTCTTGCTTCACTTGCTTCTCTATAATCCTTCCCTGGTTTAACTGTTATAATCTGGGAGTGACCATCTGCTCCTAATCTTTATCTCTTTAATTACCATATTTCCCCATGTATAAGATGCACCCTTTTTTGAAAAATTTTGGGTCTAAAAACTAGGTGCATCTTATATAGTGGTTGTAGATTTTTTTTTACTTGCTTTTCCCGCTTTTTTCGCACTTGTTTTTGCGCTCATACAACCACTGTATAAGATGCACCCAGTTTTTAGACTCCAAATTTTTCAAAACAGGGTGCATCTTATACATGGGAAATATGGTATGTCATCTGCCAATGGCCTACAGGTCCAAACTTAACTTTCTATCTACTGATAACACACCCATTCCTTTGAAATCTTCCTACTAGTACCATACAATTTATCAACACTTTAAAAAACTCTTATGCAGGCATTTGACTTTTGATACCCCATCTTGCTCTCAAGACTGGCTTAATTGATGTCTTCCTTTATTATGGATTTCTTAGTTATCATAGCTGTTTGTTCTTTGTATCTCCTGTTGCCATCTGGGTTAATATAGTCTCTGTGTTGATTGGCTCATAAAATGCAGACAAACTTTCAGTCCTTTCATTACTCTACATCCAAACTCCAAGGATTAAGAGATATAGAAGAGTTGGGCATCACTCTCATGACATGATGTGAAGATAGATAAAATCCTGAAGTGATATCCTGGGGAACAAGGAAAAGGGCAATGATTCATTCATATTCCAATAAACACTAAAAACCAAAAATTTTTACTACTAACTGTATCCACTTAAAGTGATTTTTAAATTCTAGGTGTTCTAGTTTTTAACTATTTATATTGTTTTCAACATTAAAGTCAGTATCATATAAAAAGGATTCTGATCTTATTTTGTGTACAACTTGATAAACTAATAATTTATAAATATTTACCAAGTGCAGAGTATGGCACTTGCTATACATGCTTTCAAGTTTAGGGACACTTCCTCAGCCAGGTGACCATGCTTAGCATTGTCAGTGATAATTCATATTGACAGCATGTACTACCATGAGATTTTTAAAAAATTTTATCTCTATGGTGTTCCTACAAAAAACCCTGTAATTCCAGTGCATTTTTAAAAACAAGATGTCAAAGACCCAAACTGAGAGACATTCTACAAAATACTTGACAAACACTCATGAACTGTCAAGGTAATAAAAAACATGGAAGGCATGAGCAATTGTCACAGACCAGTGGAAGCTGAGACATGACAATTAAGTGTAATGTAGTATACTGGGTGAAATCTTGGAATACAAAAACACTAGAGCAGGGACTTCCAGTAAGATGGCGGAATAGACAGATGCTGTGCCAACTGCCTCCCAGGATCACACCAAAATTATAAATAATTTATACAACATTCAACCTTGGAAGTCCCCTGAACACTAGATGAACAGAATCTCTAAATGAAGGACTTAAAGAGGAGGCCATGTCGAGTCTGGTAGAAGGGTGGAGACGAGAGAGGGCGAACCCCATGAAGAACACCTTAGGGGAGAGACCCTCCAGCCCCACACCAAGCTCACCAGCCCAGAGTTACTTTGCCAGGAAGAAGAGTTCTACGACAGCTGGTAGTAGAAATTAGTGAGGACTCTCTTTGCTCAACACGGTGAGGCTGAGGGTGGCTAGAGAACCAGTGGAGCTGGCACATGGAGTTGCTCACTGGTGAGCACTCATCCGGTCCCTGGTGGAGGGAGTAGCTGCGTGAGCGGGGCTCAGGAGCCTGCGTGGAAGAACTGAACTGAGAGCCTTTGGTCCGAGAGCTGATGTTTTGGGACCATTGTTCCCCTGGTGTGGAGCTTGCACATGAGAAGTGTACAGGAAGGTGGCATTTTTTCAGGGTTGGGCCCTCCTACAGAGGGTCAGGTCTGGGACCGCATTGGTCTGGTGGAATTGGTGCAGGAGTACGTGTGTGCGTGTGTGCGTGTGTGCACATGCGGCCTTGGATCCCTAACCTCTGCACTGCTTGTGCTGCGTAGCCAGAAAAACTCCTGGTAGGTGTGCTTCATATCCAACAGGCAGTTCATTGAGACGCGGGAGTGCGTGAGCCGCCTTGGGTCCCAGCTCTCCACACTGCACGTGCAGAGTTCCCAAGCTGGTGATTGGCTGTCAGGCTGGTTGGCCTGATCTGCAAGTGGCTGATTGGGACAGGTTGAGACTGGGAGTTTTCCTGGGAGTTTTGGGCCATGAGCTGTGCGCCTGCATGATCTGGCCGGGGCTTTCCTGGCGAGAAAATGGTCCCAAAACATCAGCTCTCGGACCAAAGGCTCTCAGTTCAGTTCTTCCACGCAGGCTCCTGAGCCCCACTCACGCAGCTACTCCCTCCACCAGGGACCAGATGAGTGCTCACCAGTGAGCAAGTCCATGTGCCAGCTCCACTGGTTCTCTAGCCACCCTCAGCCTCACCGAGTTGAGCAAAGAGAGTCCTCACTAATTTCTACTACCAGCTGTCGTAGAACTCTTCTTCCTGGCAAAGTTGTGCAGGTTGGTTGCTTGTACAGGAATGCATGCTGCTCTGCCTTGGTGAGGGCCACTGACCACATCCTGTGGTGCCTGGGGGGCCTGTCCTGCCTGCCTAGAGCTGCATTGTCAGGGGCACCCTGAGCCCCTGGTGCCTGGCCCCCACCTCCGCAGGCCACAGAGGGTTTTTACAGCAGCAGACAGCCCTTAACAACCTGTGAGGATTTTTGGTGGTGCGCACGGATCCAGAGCTCACAGCAGCTAATTGTGGGAAGCTCACTGCAAGCCTTAGAGGGAGGCCAGCACATGACGCATTGACCCCTTATCCCCAACAGCTGGTGCTGACTCACCCAGTGTCTGTCTATTGCTGAGCAAGTGGTCTGCAGATTAAAGCAGGTGGGGAGCCCCTTTATTTTTCTTTCTTTTTGTTTCTTTTTCTAGGTGATCTATCTAATACATCAAAGCAATCACGGAACAATAGCCAGAATGAAGAAACAAAAAAACATGTCCCAAGTAAGAGAGCAGAAGAAACCTCTAGAAATGGAACTAAATGAAACAGAGGTATCCAACCTTTCAGAGACAGAGTTTAGAAAACTGATGATAAGAGTGTTTAAGGAACTTAGTGAGGACATAAAGAAGGATAGAGAAATCATAAAGAACAACCAGTTAGAACTAAAGAATACAATAACTGAAATGAAGAACACACTCGAAGGAATCACCAGTAGATTAAATGAAGCAGAGGATCGGATCAGCGATTTAGAAGACAAAATAGCAGAAATCACCCAGTTGAAACAACAAAAAGAAAAGAGAATAAAAAACAATGAACATAGTTTAAGAGACCTGTGGGACATCAAGCACAACAACATTTGCATCATAGGAATACCAGAAGGAGAAAAGAAGAAGCAAAGTATCCAGAATGTATTTGAAGAAATAATGACTGAAAACTTCCCTACCCTGGTGAAGGAAATTGACATATAAGCCCAGGAAGTGCAGAGAGTTCCAAACAAGCTGAACTCAAACAGGTCACACCAAGACACATCATAGTTAAAATCGCAAAGGTTAAAGACAAAGACAGAATCCTAAAAGCAGCCAGAGACAGGCAGCAAGGTACTTACAAAGGTACCCCCATAAGAATATCAGCTGACTACTCTATAGAAACTATGCAGGCCAAAGGGAATGGCAGGAGATATTCAAAGTGATGAAAAACAAAGGCCTATAACATAGATTGCTTTATACAACAAGACTATCATTCAAAATTGAAGGAGAGAATAAGAGCTTCCCAGAAAAGAATAAGCTAAAGGAATTCATTACCACCAAGCCAGCATTGCAAGAGATGTTAAAAGGTCTTCTTTAAGCAGAAGAAAGGGGAAAGCAATCTAACTAATGAAGACCAGAAATACAAATAACAAAATGGCAATAACTATGTACCTATCAATAATCACTTTAAATGTGAATGAAGCTAAATGCTCCAATTAAAAGACATAGAGTGGCTGAGTGGAAAAGAAAACAGGACCCATTCATATGCTGTTTAAAAGAGACCCACCCCAGATCAAAAGACACACAGACTGAAAGTAAAGGGATGGAATAAAATATTTCATGCAAGTGGAAATGAGAAAAAAGCTGAAGTAGCAATACTTATTTAGGACAAAATAGACTTTAAAATGAAGACTACAGTAAAAGACAAAGAAGGGCACCACATAATAATAAAGGGATCGATCTAAGAAGAGGACATAACCCTAGTAAACATCTATGCACCCTACATAGGAGCTCCTAAATATATAAAATAGTTTATGACTGACATAAAGTCAGAGATCAACAGTTAACACTATCATAGTAGGGGACTTCAACACCCCTTTGTCACCAATTGACAGACCCTCCAGACAGAAAATCAACACAGAAACAGTGGCCTTAAATGACACTTTAGATCAGATGGACTTAATAGATATTTTCAGAGCATTTTACCCCAAAGCAACAGAATATACATTCTTCTCAAGTGCACATGGAACATTTTCCAGGATAGACTACATGTTAGGCCACAAAACAAGTCTCAATAAATTTAAGAAGATTGAAATCATATCAAGCATCTTCTCCTACCAGAATGTTATGAAACTAGAAATCAATTATAAGAAGAAATCCAGAAAGTACACAAATACATGGAGGCTGAATATTATGCTACTAAACAGCAAGTGGGTCAAAAATGAGATCAAAGAAGAAATTAAAAGATATCTTAAGACAAATGAAAATGCAAACACAACAACCCAAAATCTCTGGGATGCAGCAAAAGCAGTCCTAAAAGGGAAATTCATAGGAATGCAGGCCTATCTAAAGAAACAAGAGCAATCTCAAATCAACAGACTATATTTACACTAAGGGAACTGGAAAACTGCTGGGAGCTGGCTGCACCAGTGTCTGACATGGCCAAGCACACTGCAATTGTGACAAATTCTGAAGCTCTGACTGAGAAACAGACACTGTTTTATATCTTGGAAGATTTAAATTCCCCTTTGGATGCCCCCCAGTAGGACGAAGATCTTACACCCCTTCTGATAGATACATCACAATAATTCTATTTTATACACTAAAGGCAATTTCAGTCACACTACTAGTCTCTTAGTAAAGATCAAAGTACACACCCTATAAATCTTAAGATCCTGCTTAACTAATAGTGTTTAGGATAATTGTTGAGTAGACACAGTCACTATAGGTAAAAGGATTAGCCTTAGTCACATAGTCATTATAGGTAAAAAGGATTAAAACACAGTTATTGATGAGATAATTGTCAGCTATAAAAAGGGGCATGCTGTAAAATAAAGTGAGACACTTCTCGTCTTGAAAAAGCGCTCCTATGTCTCTGCGCATCTTTTCCTTTTTCCTTGCCGACTCTGCCTCCAACCTGAGGGAACCCCTGGACCCCGTGGGAGCTGGTCTCCCACAGAAAAAAACAGCAAAACAAGCCCAAAGGGAGTACAAGGAACGAAATAATAAAGACCAGAGCAGAAATAGTGGGTTGTCGGAAAAGTCATGATGCATGTTTGTGACAGATGGCACTAGTTCATTTTTAGAAGTATTAGAGTCTTTCGCATCTATGTTATTGCTAAGTCATTTGACAGCTGACAATTCTAGCTTCATTCTAAAAAAAATTGAGCGACTTGGTTGAGTTTTGGAGATTTTACACCAAGTTGAAGAAGAAATACCAAACTGTGCATTTTGGCCCTATTTTACTGTTTTACTTCCATAAAAGGAAGAACGTGTGTCAAGCTTGTGAAAAGTTGCATAAAGTTTATGGTGAAAATGATCTACAAGAACATCAGTGCCAATGATGGTTCATGAAATTCTGTGCTGGTGATTTTGATCTCAACGATGCTTTGGTCAGGGAGGCCCACTGAGTTCGATGACAACAAAATAAAGGCATTGATCGCGTAAAACCCACGTTACACAACACGAGAGATTGCAGAAACATTGAACATCCATCATTCAAGTGTTCACGACCACCTGAAGAAGCTGGGATATGTAAGCAAGCTCAATATTTGGGTTCTGCATGAACTCAAAGTTCATTTGATGGTGTACATAAACATCTGCAATATGCTCATTAAACATGAGGAAAATGATCCTTTTTTGAAGTGACTGATAACTGGTGATGAGAAGTGGATTGTTTACAACAATGTGGTACACAAACGGTCTTGGTCCCGACGTGTTGGTTTGCCTCAAACGACATCGAGAGCCGACATTCATCAGAGGAAGCTTATGCTCTCAGTGTAGTGGGATTTTAAAGGTGTCGTGTTTTTCGAGCTCCTAAAAAGGAACCAATCAATTCGAATGTGTCCTGTCAGCAATTGGACAGTTTGAACAAATTTGTCATCCAGAAACCTCCAGAGCTTGTTAATTGTAAAGGAGTTGTGTTCCATCACAACAACGCAAGACCACACACAAGTCTGATCACCCGTCAAAAGTTACTGGAGCTTGGATGCGATGTGTTGCCACAGCCACCATACTCGCCTGACCTTGCACCATCAGATTTCAACTTGTTTTGCTCTCTTCAAAACTCCTTGCATGACATAATGTTCAATCCAAATGAGGCTGTAAATCAGCACCTTGTTCAGTTATTCACAAATAAAGACAGGTCCTTCTACAAATGAGGAATTATGAAGCTCACTGAAAGACGGCAAAAGGTTATCGAACAAAATGGGCAATATATCATTGATTGATCTTTGTTCTTTATATAAACAAATGACCTTTGAAAAACATAGACAAAATATGTCATGACTTTTCTGACAACCCAATAAATGAAATAGAGACCATAAAACAATACAAAAGATCAATGAAACCAGGAGCTGTTTTTGTTTTTTTTTTAAAAGATTTTTATTAGGGAACTGGAGGATGGGAGCAGCGCTGGGGAATTGGGGGAAGGGGGACAGACAATTCGCTGTCCTTTTGTTCTTCAGCTTAGTTGTGGAGGATGTTGCTTCACTGGCCCAAGTTAGCACCATCATTGCGCTCTTCCCAGGTGAGGCAGATCAGTCACTGGCTTCTGGACGGCCGCAGGAGCTGGTTTTTTGAAAAGATAAACAAAATCGACAAACCCTAAGCCAGACTCACCAAGAAAAAGAGAGAGGGAATCCAAATTAATAAAATCAGAAATGAAAGAAGAGAAGTGACAACAGATATCACAGAAATACAGAAAACTGTAAGAAAATACTATGAGCAACTATATGCCAACACATTCGACAATCTGGAAGAAATGGATCAATTTCTAGAAGCATACAATCTACCAAGTCTGAACCAAGAAGAAACAGAAAGTCTAAACAGACTGATTACTACCAAAGAAATTGAATCAGTAATCAACAAGCTTCCAACAAACAAAAGTCCTGGACCAGACGGCTTCACAGGTGAATTTTATAAAACATTCAGAAAAGAATTAATACCTATACTCCTCAAACTATTCTAAACAATACAGAAGGAGGGAAGGCTCCCAAGCACATTTTATGAGGCCACTATTATTCTGATCCAAAAATCAAAGATATTACAAAAACAAAACAAAACAAAGAAAGCTACAGGCGATATCCCTAACGAATATAGATGCAAAAATCTTCAACAAAATACTAGCAAATCTTATTCAGCATTACATTATAAAGATCATCCAGCAAGATCAAGTGGGATTCATTCCTGGTATGCAAGGTTGGTTCAATATCCGCAAATCAATTAACATAATACATCACATTAAAAAAATAAAAAATAAAAATCTTATGAGCATATCAATAGATGCAAAAAAAGCATTTGACAAAATCCAGCTGCCACTTATGATAAAAACTCTTAGCAAAGTGGAAATAGAGGGATCATTTCTCAACATAATAAAGGCCATATATGATAAGCCCACAGCAAACATCATACTCAATGGGGAAAAGCTAAAAGATTTCTCTTTAAGATCAAGAAGAAGACACAGCTGACCACTTTCACCACTTCTATTCAACATAGTTCTGGAAGTTCTAGTCATAGCAATCAAACAAGAAAAAATGAAATAAAAGGCATCCAAATTGGAAAGGAGGAAGTAAAATTATCATTATATGCAGATGACATGATACTATATATAGAGAATCCCAAAGACTCCACTAAAAAACTGTTAGAACTGATAAATGAATTTAGTAAGGTAGCAGGATACAAAATTAATATTCAGAAATCAGTTGCATTTGTATACACCAATAATAAACTATCAGAAGAAGAAATCAGGGAATCAATCCCTTTTACAATTGCTTCAAAAACAATAAAATATCTAGGAATAAATTTAACCAAAGGAAGCCACGGCAATCTTGAGAAATAAGAACAAAGTTGGGGGGATCATGCTTCCAGACATTAGAACG
>NW_017731771.1:1293725-1329096 GCF_001890085.2 Hipposideros armiger | reverse complement strand
AGGGGGGTTGTTACTTTGTGAGGGTGAAAAGGGTAACTATTGCATTGTTCTGTACACCTGAAACTAACAATAAAAAAAAATAAAAAAAGAAAAAAAAATTTAACCAAAGAAGTAAAAGACATGTACTCAGGAAATTATAAGACACTGAAGAGAGAAATCAATGAAGATACAAATAAATGGAAATACATACCATGTTCATAGATAGGAAGAATATAGTTAAAATGTCAATACTACCTAAGGCAATATATAGATTCAATACAATTTCTATCAAACTACCAAGGACATTTTTCTCTGAAATAGAACATATAATCCGAAAATTTATTTGGAATCACAAAGATTCCAAATAGCCAAGGTAATCTTGAGAAATAAGAACAAAGTGAGAGGTAACACGCTACCCGACATCAAATCATACTACCAGGCTATAGTAATCAAAATAGTATGGTACTGGCATAAAAACAGACACATAGACCAATGGAACAGAATGGAGAGCCCAGATATAAACATATCCATATACAGTCATTTAATCTATGACAATGAAAGCAATAATTTACATTGGAATAAAGATAGTCTATTTAATAAATGGTGCTGGGAAAATTGGACTGACAGGTGCAAAAAAATGAAAATGGACCACCTACTTACAACATATACGAGAACAAATTCAAAATGGATTAAAGACTTAAATGTAAGACCTGAAACCATAAAACTCCTAGAAGAAAACATAGGAAGTAAATTTGCAGACATTGCCCTCAGTAATATTTTTACTGATATATCCCCTCAGGCAAGGGAAATAAAAGAAAAAATGAACATATGGGATTACATCATACTTAAAGGTTTTTTCACAGCAAAGGAAATCATCAATAAAACAAAAAGGCAGTCTATTGAATGGGAGAAGGTATTTGCCAATGAGATATTTGTAAGGGGTTAATATCTAAAATTTATAAAACACTCTTTCAACTCAACACCAAAAAAAACAACAACAATCCAATTAAAAGATGGGCAGAGGATATGAAGAGGCATTTCTCTAAAGAGGACATACAGATGGCCAACAGGCATATGAAAAAATAATCAGTAATCATTAGAAAAATGCAAATAAAAACCACAATGAGATACCACCTCACTCTGGTCAGAATGGCTATCAATAAATCAACAAACAATAAGTGCTGGCGAGGTTGTGGAGAAAAGAAAACCCTAATGCACTGTTGCTGGGGCTGCAGATTGGTGCAGCCATTATGGAAATCAGTATGGAGGTAACTAAAAAAACTGGAAATAGAACTACCATATGACCCAGCAATTCCACTCTTGGGTATCTATCCAAAAACCCGAGACACTAATCCATAAAAATATATGCACCCCTATGTTTACTGCGGCAGTCTTTACAATAGCCAAGACTTGGAAACAATTGAAACGCCCACCGGTAGACGACTGGATTAAGAAACAGGTACATTTATACAATGGAGTATTACGCAGCTATAAAGAAGAATGAAATCGTACCATTTGCAATGATATGGATGGACCTAGAGAACATTATGCTAAGTGAAATAAGTCAGTTGGAGAAACACAAATACCATATGATCTCAATCATGTGGAATCTAAAAAAGTGAGTGAATGAGTGAAGTAAACAGAAATAGTCTCAGAGATATAGAGGAAACTGATGGTTGCTAGTTGGTTGAGGGGTTGGGATGAGAGAGAAGGGGAAGGGATTAGACAGCATAAATAGGTAACTACAATATTGCCACCACAGCGATGTGAAAGAGTTCGAGAAATATAATTAATAATGTTGTAAATATTTTGTAGGGTGTCAGATGGTCACGTCTTGTTAGGGAGACCACTTCATGGATGGGGTAGAGGCTTGATCACTGCACTGTACACCTGAAGGTGATGTCATATAATATTATATGTCAACTATAAGTGAATATATATGTAGTCACAGGATGTGGAGTATAGTGTGGGAGTGGAGTCAAGGAAATTGTGATATGATATGGGAGGGAATGGGGCAGTGGTTTGGGGGTGGGGCGTTTTCACTTTGAGGGGTAAAATGTATAACTTTTGCCACTGTGTTGTACAGCTGAAACTAATTTTAAAAAATGTTTATTTCACAAGAAAAAAATTAAGCTAAAAAAATAATTTTCCTTCCCAATGCAGGAATCATATTAATTGATGTGTGACATCCTTATGCCTTTAATCATTTTCAAAAAATTTTAAAAACTATAGTCAATGTTTACCATTCCTGATATGATTAGTTGTAATAAAATTTAAGTGACTGAGAAAACAATTAGGACAGAGGGTGAGAAAGAAATATTTTGATCCATAATTTAACTAAAACTTGGCTGTTATTCACTGGTTCTTTTATTTAAAAAAAGATTTTATTGGTGAATCGGGGAAGGGGAACAGAGAAGTTGCTGTCCTTTTTTTGTTCATCAGTATATTTGGAGAGGACGTCGTTTCACTGGCCCACGTTGGTATTATCATTGTGTTCTTCCTGGGTGAGGCAGTCGCTCATCGGCCATTGGACAGCTGCTCATGAAAACACACGCTAGCTGCTGGGCAGCCCCACTGCAGTGTACGCCGTTGCTGGCAACTCACGGCAGCCCAGCTCCAGGTTGGACTGCTGTCATCTTAGCTGTAGAAGGCTCAGCATCACTGGCCCGCATCTCACATGGCTCAGGGACCTGCTGCTCAGAGCTGGCATTCTAAGCTAACTCTTAACCAGTGCGCCTCTTGGCTGGCCCTATTCATTGGTTCTTAAAATAGTGTACTCTTTCAACATTTTCTCAAAGAGCATAAACTATTTTTGCAATTTCCCGTTATATAACAAGTTATTTTGTTCTAACAAATTCTTTCTAATGACTGTTTTTAACATTCTTTTCCTTCTGAAACCATATCTCTCCACATAACTTTTAAGTGGTGTTTTTGTCCATCATCATTTTCTTCCATATCAAAGGGATGACTAACATAGCAAAGTGAGGGGAAGCTTCACTTCTGAAGGTAAATAAAAAATAGCAATGAGTATTTGCTTCCAGTAGAGCACCCCTTTCATATATAAGGTCAAGAAAGACAGTACAAATTCATTTTGATTAGTGGAGGACTATAACTGAGCTTTTTTTATGACTTGCTGTTATGGGCTGAATTGTGTCCTTCCACCAAACTTTACAAGTTTAAGTCCTAAACCCCAGTTCCTCAGAATATGACTTATTTGGAGATAGGGTCTTTAAAAAGGTAATTAAGTTAAAATGAGGTCATTAGGGTGAGCCCTAATCTAATGACTGGTATCCTCATAAAAGAAGGAAATCAGGACACAGACACCCAAATCATGAAAATACAGCCATCTACAAACCAAGGAGGCCTCAAAGGAAACCAAGCTTGCTGACACTCGATCTCCAACTTCTAGCCTGCAGAATGTTGAGAAAATAAATTCTGTTGTTTAAAGCCACTGTTCCAGACTGATTGGATCCTCCCAAAATTCATAAATTAAAGCAACATCCCCTGATGTGACTATATTTAAAGACAGGGACTTTACAGTAGTAAAGGTTAAATGAGCTCATAAGGGTGGGGTCCTGATCCAATAGGGCTGTACAGTGGCCATGTGAAGACAGTGAAAAGACAGCCATGCATAAGCCAAGGAGAGAGGCCTCACCAGAAAGCAACCCTGAAGGCACTTGAATCTTATATTGCTAGTCTCCAGAACTGTGAAAAAATAAATTTCTTTTGCTTAAAAAAAAATCAGAAAACAAAAACACTAGAACAGTAAAACTGAAAGTGTTTAGTTAATAATGTATCAATGTTATGACAAATGTACCAGTGCAATAAAAATGTTAATGGGACTGTGTGAGGAATATATAGGAAATCACTGTGGTAACTTTTCTTTAAATCTACAACTATTCTAAACTGAACGGAATTTAAAAAGTTTTAAGTTACTGTAGGTTAGATCATGTCCTTTAGTTTTCTGTAAATCAACAGCTTTCTGAAAAATCAAGCACATAGAAAGAGATGTCTTTTGACTTTCATTTCCCTTTTGGTTGTGCAATAAGCCTACGTTGTATCAAGATTTGAAGAGACTGAGAGGCAATCCAATTTTCTTAGCTGCTGGGATTCTCCGGAAAAAAGGAGTGCTGATGCAGTCTATGGTGCACTAGCCCTGGAGATCACATGATACAGCCTTCATCCAAAAGTGGCTCTCACTCCTGGCTCTTTCCTTTGGCAGGGATGCCACTAAGTTAAGTGCTGATAAGCCAGTGTCAAAGAAATACCTGTTCTCCACTTAGTGCTAAAGTTATACCATCATTTTCCCTCACACCAGGGGTTGGCAAACTGCGGCTCACGAGCCACATGTGGCTCACTGGGTACATTGTCTTAAAAGTTTGCCAACCCCTGGAAGAGCCAATCCTGTCCCTCACAATTTAAATTATTTGAAAGCCATAAATATATTTTTAGATAATCACCATTATGTGAATAATAGCCTTTAAAAATTTGATAAATGAAACTATGATAGTTTTATTTTCAATTTACTTCAGAGCCACATGTATGTACCCAAAAAGCTGCATGTGGCTCACGAGCCAGTTTGTTGACCTCTGGTGGCTTTTCCATCTCAAAGTTTGCCAACCCCTGATTCACACCTTATCAACACAAGATGGGGAGTAGAAAACCTACTCAGGGAATCAACTGACCTGAGTATTTTCCACGTTCTGAATTTATCAGATCATACTTGCAGAAAACAACATGTCCAGGTTGAGAGTTTTTATTGGTCCAGGTTTTAAAAAAGAATTTCAGTTACTTCTATGTGTTGCCTAACCATGTAGCCTGAAACAGACTGAAGAAACATTTTCTTGGTTAAGACTCTATTAGTTTCCCCAAAATGTGTCTTTCAATACTAATGTGGTGCTTGTGACATGAACGTAGCCCTGATTTTATTCTAATTTTAAAACCTGCTATCCAAGAAGGGTAGAAATTAACTGGTTTGCAATGCTGCAGTGTGAGCAAGCATGGTGGGGATGCAAAAAGGCTACATGCATACAAGAAAGCTAAGAAGACAACTTGCTGTTTTATTCATTTTATTAGTTTCAAGTGTAGAAAACAATGTGATATTTACATCACTCACAAAGTGATAAACTCCCCTCCCCCAAAGACTTGCTTTTTAATTACTCACCACAAAATGAACCACTAGCTGGCATAAAATGAAGGCCATGAATATGTAAGAATCACTATCCACTACACACATGCACACACACAAGAATTCTTGAGAAATCTTATGGGTCGATAAGGTCCTAGAAAAACAAGAGCCAGACCGATATTCAGACACAGCAGGCAGGCTAAAGTCTAACAGCATCAAGTTGAGGGAAGTCAACAAAAGCAGCACATAGACTGTCATTCAGAAAAGGAAAGTGAACAGGTCCAGAGCAGGTTTGGCTACTGCCTCCTACTAGAAGCAGTAATGAAATCTGTTACATCCTCATACAGATGCACCACATAGCTCAGAGACTAGACACAAACATTTATTGGTGTTGTACACAGAGTTGATGTTATTCTTCCATCTTTAAAACTTCACATTCCATAGTGTTTATGCATAGGTAAATATTTTCTACAAACTTAATATTACATATAAATCACAAGTTTTGGTACATCAGTTCTAGGTGAAGAATTTATCTTCAATTCTGAAACTGATACATTTCCTCAGAGAAAAATTATCTGATGCAAACTCAATATATGTTCGAAAATTACAGTTATCAAAACACAAGTTTTTAGCCTGTTAATTATTTCATGTTTAGTAAAATTCACTTGGGGGTAAAGGCTTTTGTGTTTTTCCTCGAGATTTTTCTGATTTTTAATGGTCTTCTGATTATTCAGGACATTGACAGACATTTTCTTCCTCATGTAAAGTCTCTGATGTATAATGATAGGCTGAATCCTGATAGGTCTTCTATTATATTTATAGCACTTCATCCCATTCTAAAAGAGGTACCTATACTATATGCATTTAACCAACAGACTGAAATCTGTTAAGAGCTCAACAGCATAAAACCTAAGTCTTGCTTAAAACACAAAAAACTGGTGAATATCAGTTAGTGGGGAATTCTGTTTCACCCAATTATTCAGACTCTAGCTTTTTAAAGCAGCACCCAAGTCTGCCATGGAAATTTCTCGATTCCAGTATAACACAGATACAAACAATATAAGGTGACTTTTTAAGGCCAGATTTAGCTTAAATGTAATAGCATCATATTCCATGACTAGACCCACCTTGGGCTGGGAAATTTAGACAAGCTATGTGCCTAGCACAAAAAAAATATTTAAATAATTTGCCAGTCTATATGGCAAGAGTTTCTCCACTGTGTTATATGAGTTTCTTTAAGATATCCCAGATTTATTATTTTTTCTCTTTGGTGTGCATTCTGTTGTGATGTACTCTAAGAGCTGTCTTACGAACAAAAGTTTTCCCACATTCATTACATTCATAGGGTTTCTCCCCTGTATGAATTCTCTGGTGTACTCTAAGAGTTGAATTTTGAGCAAAAGCTTTCCCACATTCATTACATCCATAGGGTTTCTCTCCTGTGTGAATTCTCTGATGTGCACACAGGTGTGTCCTTTGGGAGAAAGTTTTCCCACATTCATTACATTCATAGGGTTTTGCTCCTGTGTGAATTCTCTGATGTACTCTGAGGTTTGAATTACGGGCAAAAAATTTCCCACATATACTACACTCATAGGGTTTCTCCCCTGTGCGTGTCCTCAGATGTGCTCTAAGGTTTGATGTCTTGTAGAAAGTCTTCCCACACTCGTTATATCCATAAGGTTTCTCCCCTGGGTGAATTCTCTGATGTGCACATAGGTGTGATTTTTGGGAGAAAGTTTTCCCACATTCATTACATTGATAGGATTTTACACCTGTGTGAATTCTCTGGTGTACTCTCAGAGTTGAATTATGGGCAAAAGCTTTCCCACACATACTACATACATAGGGTTTCTCCCCTGTATGTATTCTCTGATGTGCACTGACATATGACTTCTGGGAGAAAGATTTCCCACATTCATTACATCCATAGGGTTTCTCGCCTGTGTGAGTTCTTTGATGGACTATAAGGGCTGCTTTATAGACAAAGGTTTTCCCACATTCATGACATTCATAAGGTTTTTCCCCTTTGTGAATTCTCTCATGTCCACTGAGGTATGATTTCTGGGAGAAGGTTTTCCCACATTCACTACATGCATAGGGTATTTCACCTGTATGAATTCTCTGATGTGTACTGAGGTGTGTCTTCTGGGAAAAAGTTTTCCCACATTCATTACATCCATAGGGTTTTTCTCCTGTGTGAATTCTCTGATGTGTACACAAGTGTGTCCTCTGGGAGAAAGTTTTCCCACATTCAGTACATTCATAGGGTTTCTCCCCTGTATGAATTCTCTGATGTGCACTGAGGTGTGTCTTGTGAGAGAAAGTTTTCCCACATTCATTACATGCATAGCGTTTCTCCCCTGTATGAATTCTCTGATGTGCTCCAAGATGTGACGTCTTGGAGAAAGTTTTCCCACATTCATTACATTCATAGATTTTCTCTTCTGTGTGAATTCTCTGATGTTCTTTGAGCTGTTCCATCTTGAAGAATGATTTTCCAGATTTATTACTTTGATAGCGCTTCATCTCTTTGTGTATTCTCTGATGTTCAAAGAGGGCAGGTTTCTTGTAAGACTTCTCACATCCATTGTTATCATAAGGTTTCTTCTTTGTGTGAACTGTCAGATGTTCACTGAGATTTGACGTCTGACAGGAAGTTTTCCTACATTCATTACATTCACAGTGACTGACCCCCATATGAGTAGCAGGATAATGAATAGTGTGTGAATTGGAACAAAAGGATTTCCTGCTTTCCTCACATTCATACGTTTTCTCCCCTGAGTGGGTCCTCTCATGCTGAATGATGTATGCTTTCTCATTAAAGGATTTCCTGCATTCATTACTTTCAAATGACTTCTCTCCTGTGTCACTTTCCTTATGTACACTGAGAAGTGAGTTTTGATACAAGCATTCCCCATATTTACCACACTCATAGAATTTCTCTTCTGTCTGAGTTCGCTGATGTATTGTAAGGTCTAATTCCTGGCAGAAAGCATTTGTACGTCCATCAAAAACACAGAACTTATCTCCAGTTTGTGTCTTCTGATGTACTAGATGGGCTGAGCTCTGGCTTAAGTTTTCTTCACATTTACTGCTTTCAAAAGCACCGTGTCTTGTGACAGTTTGCTGAGGTTGAGTGTTGGGTGAATTCCTGTTGAAGTTATTTTCATTTTCATTACATTCATAGTTTGTCATAGCCCTGTGAACTATACTGTATCCCACAATGGTGGTTTTGTCACAAGATCTCCCATATTCATTGATATCAAAGCATTTCTCTCTTGTACCAGCTCTCATGTTAAATACAGTTGCTTTATCACAATTTTTCCGAAATTCATCATCCTGACAGGGTTCCTCTCCTGTTAGACAGCTCTGAGCTGTGACAGGGACAACAGTCTCATCATGTAAAACTTCTCCAAGTTCATTATATTCAAAACACTGCTCCAGAGTTTGAAATTTCTGATGACTTTTCTTATGACTGAGAGGTTGCACATTTTTATTATATTTGAAAGACTGCTCTCCAGCATGAATTTGTTCATGTTTAATATCAAGCTGCAACTTTTCACATACATTCATGTAGTCAGTCTTCTTTCTTGAACAGTTTCTATCACTAACAATTAATTCAGAAACAAGTGGCAAACTCATTCTACAAAAGTCACATTTACAGGGCATTTTTTCTGAAAAATCTGGAGTTACAGCCAGATTAATTTGTTTCCCTAAAACTTTTTGCCCTTCTTTACTCAGTGTTTTGTTATCAGTGATTATTAATTGCCATGGAGGGTTCATTTGTTTTTCCTGGTTCCCCTCAATGTGGACATCAACTTGGTAGTATCCTAAAATGACAAAAATTGAAAACATTGTATGAATCTTACATTTCTTATTGAGAGGAGCTTACAGCCATATGTTACGTCATGTATTGTATAGTTTCAGGTCATGTTTCCAAAATTAATAATTCATGCACATAGACAGAAAGACAGTCAGGCGCTCGCGCTCGCTCTCTTGCTCTCTCCCCATCCGTGTTTTAATTAATTTAAAAGAAAAAAAAAACAGGTGTTATCCAGTGCTACCCAAGATGGAGCAGCCCCATTCTTCTGAGGTCCTCCCTCTTACAACTGGAAATCCCTAGGGGGAAAACATAACAAACAAATGAATATGCTACAAAATGAAAAGAAGGTGGACTCTTGGACTTAAGAAATGACATGGAAGAGAATTCCAATTTTCTTTCTGCTTCCCATATATCTTATATGGGGTGCTAAAGTGCTGGAGAAGCTTGCAATCCAAAGCCAGCAATAGGCAGAGACAAAACAGAGCTAAGAAAATTCTGTTACTTCTAACCGAAGATCTGAGAAAAAGGTGTTCTAACAGAACAGAAAATCTTTTTGACAATTTCTGCCATACTCAAGCCAACCTCCCGCCCCTACACACACACAAAAAAGAAACATTCTTCTCTGTGGTTGTAACGCACATATATAAGGATTTGTACATACTTGCAAATTTTCCTTGAGCCAAACCAAGAACTCATCGGAAAGATAATGAAGAATCCTGAGAAATTTCCATTCATAAGACATTCTGGGAGATGGTAACAGCAGTCACTGCCAAAATTCCTGGAAATATATTCCTATCTACTCTATGAAATCTGCATGTGTAACAGCAACAAATCTGTTCATTTAGGGCACTTCTGGTCAACTCATAGCATGTAGGAGAAAAAAAGAAGGAAAATAAACAAGCACAGTAAAAAGAAAAGAGATAGAACGATACAATAGGCCCAATATTACAGCTAGAAGAGATGAAGTAGCACTTGTAAAAACCATGTTCTCAAAACCTAAAGGCACAATACATTAAAAAGGAGCTGAATTCACATTATTCTCAAATGCACATGAAGTGTTCATCAAGACAGACCACATTCTGGGCTGTAAGACGAATCTTTACAATTATAAAGAAGAGGAATCATATAAAGTATGATCTCAAGCTATAGAGAAATTACACACAAAGTTATTAGTAACACAAACTGGAAAAATACAAAAGAATTTTAAATTAATACAGTTCCTTTCAACCATGCATCAAAGAGGATGTCTCACAGAACATTAAGATATTTTGAAGTAAATGAAACATAGAAATTTGTGGCATGCAGCTAAAATAGTACTCAGGTCAATTTATAGCTTAAAATTTTCACATTAGAAAAAAAAAAGACCTCCAACTAGTTACTTAAGCTTCCACTTTAAGAAACTATACAAAGAGAAGGTAAATCTAAATAATGCGAAAGGAAGAAAATAATAAAGATTAGAGAATACAATGAAACTGAAAATGAAGAAAAAAATCAATCAAGCTAAAGCTTCTTTGAAAAGATTAAAAAAAAAAAGATAAAACCAACAGAGAAAAATGAGAAAACACGTGATCAATATCAGAAACAAAAGCAACAGGGGATATAACTACTGAAACAACAGTTATTACTGTGATAATAAAGAATATTAAGAGAAACTCTATGCCCATAAATTTGCAAATTTACACGAAATGGACACATTTCCTAAAAACAAAAAACGACCAAAGTAACTCATGTAGATCTATTTAAGAAATTGAATATGTGGTAAAAAACATGTAGTTCAAAAAGCAGGTCCAGGACTACATAGTGTTAACTAGTGAATTCTACCAAACATTTATAGAAGAAATAATATCAATTTTACATCATCTGTTTGAGAACATACAAGATGTGGGCATATATCCTAAATCATTTTATAAGGCCTGTATTATCCTCAGAGCAAAACAAAACACACACAATTCAAGAAAAAACAAAAAACCTACAGACCAATACAATATCCCTTATGATATAAAAGTAAAAACATTGAAAAACAGTAGCTACAAGAACACAGCAATAAATATAAATAATAAATCAGAATCAAGTGGGATTCATCAAAAGAATGCAAACTGTTCCAACTTCAAAAGTTATTCCATGTAATCCATCATATAAATAGTCTAAAAAATTAAAATCACACAATCATATAAATTATTTAATTTATTTTACTAAATTCAAAATCCATTCATTAACCTAATAAAAGGAATTTACAAAAAGTCTAGACTGAATGCCTTAACCCTAAGATTGGGAAAAAAAGACAAGAGTGTTCACTCTCAGCACTTCTACTTAAGAGTGTAGTGGAAGTTCCAACCAACGAAATATGGTAAGAATAAAAATGAAAGATACAGAGTAAGTTTACACAGAAAAATCACAAAAAGATATTTTATCTTTTGAAAATCTCCTTAATAAGCGTTTTCAGCAAAGGCAAACAAACTACAAAGCCAATATATAGAAGCCAATAATATACAAATATGATCAACTGGAATTTGAAGTCAGATGAACATCATTTACCATAGCGCACAACATGCACCCCCACGCAAACGCACACACACACAAACACTAGGTATCTCTATACTGAAACCTACGGATGAAACAAACCATAACGTAAGAAATCCTAAATAAATGGAGAGGTATATGTTATTTTGGGATTGAAAGACCATACATTAAGATGTCAATTCTCTTCAATTTGATCTATAGATTCAATGCAATCCTAGCTGAAAGGCCAGCATGCTTTTTTGTAAATATCAAGAAGCTCATTTTAGGGCTGGCTGAGTGGTTCAGTTGGTTAAGAGCACGAGCTCTGAGCAACAGGGTCGCCGGTTCAATTCCCAGCCTCGGGTGAGCTGCACCTGAGGCTGAGCTGCCGCTGAGCTGTCAACAGGTGTCAGGATGGCTCAGCTGGTGAAAGCACGTGCTTCTAACAATAAGGTTACCTGTTCGACTCCCACATGGGATGGTGGGCTACACCCACCCACAACTAAGATTGAACCTGGCACCTTGAGCTGGGTGGCCATGAGCTGCCGACGGGCGGCTGGATGATGACTGGACTTTGGGAGCTGAGCTAGCTACGCCCTCCACAACTAAGCTTGAAGGACAACAATTGGCTGTTCCCCCTCCTCAATTCCCCAACACAGTTCCCCTTCCCCAATAAAATCTAAAAAAGAAAAAAAAAAAAGCTTATTTTAACATTGATACAGAAGAAAGTTGGTGGACTCACGTTACCTGATTTCAAGAATTATTAATAAGCTAGTGTAATATAGTTAATGTGCTATTGGCATAAGGATATGCAGATGAATAAAATAACTAGAGATGTCATAGAAATATACAATTTTAGACATAAAGAATTATGTAAAATACATACATATGCAAAAATATGCAAACATACCCACCTGTTTTCTAAAATTTTGCAAATGTTGTTCAATGGAAAAATGATCATCTTTCCAACATATGGTGCTAGAATAACTGCACTCCCTCTTAAAAAATTTAAACTTGACATACACCTCATACTTTCTATAAAAATTAAAGCCAAATAGATCACAAAGTATAAAATATGAAATTAAAAAATTTCTAGAAAAAAAACATGGGCATAATCTGTATTCCTTTGAGTTCTGATGTTTCTAGATGGGACAACAAAACCATGGATGGCCCTTAGAGAAAATTAAAGAATTGGACTTTATCAAAATTGATGTTCAGTTTTAGCCAGCCTCCTCTGAAACCATGCCTACAGAAGTGGGGTACAGTTTCACCACTGCCAAGTCGGGAGAGAAGTCCAGGTTCCCCACTAAACCTCTGTTGACACCCTGGACGTTGGAGAAGAAAGATGCCACTTAACACTGGGCAAGGGTGAGAAATCAGGCCCCCAAAAGCCTCCTACCTGTACCCAGTGTTTCATCAGGTGCCAACGTCCCTAGGTCATCATCACTCTTTCCATCTCTTAGAATCTTACCATATACATATATGGCACACACACACACACACACACACACACACACACACACACACAGATATGTATAGATGTAGTATATGTCCAAGTACATATTTAACTTAACTTAGTGGGTAAAGTAGGAGAGGATATATTTACTCCATCTTTCCCCTGGTTAAGCCTTTTTATGTCTTATTAATTCCTTACCTAAGCACACTCATGAACATGTTTTCCTTATTATCATATATTTCTAGTTTTGTTTTGAAAATCAGTTCATTAAGCCACCTGAATCCAATTTTTTGGTTCTGATCCATAAAGTTACCTCACTGTTCTGTAGGGATAGTGTCATGTGTCAAAGACCAATTGTCTATAAAGCATGTTTTTCTTGAGCTTTCTTTCCTGTTTCATTAATTTATTAAAATATCCACCTCCAGCTGCACACTACTTAACTACTCAGAGCTTTACATAAATCCTTGAAATCTGGTAGAGCAAGTTCACTCTATTTTATGAATGGGATTTAGTTTGCTATTGAATTAAATCTTACAAATCTATCCCCACTTGAATTTTTTATATAAAAGTACTTCTTTTCTTTTGTCTTTGTTAGCGTTAGCTAAAGTTTTACCCATTTTACTGTTTTTTACACTAAGAAAATTCTATAATTTGTTTTCCAGTTTACTTTCACTTTAAAATTCTTCTGCTTTCATTAGTATTCTTTTGTTATTGTTTTTACTTATTAATATAAGTAAAATACTAAAAATTTACCTCTATTCAGTAATTTAGCTATATTCTAAGGTTTCTAATATGCATGTTTATTCTTATTTTATAAATGTCATGCAATTTTGGGATTTCGTTACACATTGTTTAAAAGGTATAATTTTTTATGCTTCCATATTGTAAGTTTTTTGTTTACTCATTTTATCATTAATTACTAGGTTTATCAAACTATGCTGGGAGAATATTATTTGTAGTGATTCCAATTAGTTGGATTTACTGTATTCTTTTTAGACTAAAACTATATTTTTAAAAATGTGTTATTCTATGGGAATTTGAAAGGCTTATCCTTTGATTTCAGCATACACATATACAATTATGTTTCACTTTAATACAAATATCATTTATATCCTCTATAGGAATACTTATTTAATATTCATAGTATTTCTTATTTCATCAGAAGAGGTAGAGCAGGTCCTCAAATAACTTCCTTTCATTAAAAATCGTTTTGCGGCAATGTTGATGACAACAAAAAATCATTTCCCAGCCAGGGCCACTTTCCATGACGAGTTGGCACATTCTCCGCATGTCTGTGTGGGGTTTCTCCAGGTACACTGGTTTCCTCTCACACCCCAAGATGTGCATGTTTCATGAAGTGGCGTGTCTACACTGCCCCCAGTCTGACGGAGTGTGGTGTGTGTGATGCACCCTACAATGCAATGGCGTCCTGTCCACGATGGGTTCCCACCTTCAGCCCTGAGCTGCTGGGATGGGCTCCTGCCACCTGCCATACTGAGCTGGCATAAGCGGGTTGGAAAGTAATGATTAATGTTTCTTAAATCTATGTATAGCTCTCATTCACATAAATGTTTAATGTTAAAAGTGTTTCAGATCTTTATGTAGACGTTTGGTAATATTTTTGCTGTAGGAACTTAACTATTATTTATATCCATTACTCTATGATACAGGTGGTTTCATTACAGGTCATTTCGTTTAAACTTAGTTTTGAAGAACCTATTGACAATGTTAACAGAAGACTTACTGTCTATTAGGATCTCCTAATTCAAACGAACTTTAAGTTCTTACAAAGCCATGACTTTGTGTTTTATGATTGTTGATATCATATGGTTTAGTGCAGTCTTTAAAATACTTACAGTTTGACATTAACCTGCGCTATTGCACTAGAGGACCTTCTTTTAAGTCAGCGGTTCTCAACCTGTGGGTTGCGACCCCTTTGGGCGTTGAACAACCCTTTCACAGGGGTCGCCTAAGACCATCAGAAAACAAAAAGATATTTACAGTACGATTCGTAACAGTAGCAAAATTAGTTATAAAGTAGCAACGAAAATAATTTTATGGTTGGGGGTCACCACAACATGAGGAACTGTATTAAGGGGTCGCGGCATTAGGAAGGTTTAGAACCGCTGTTTTAAGTTAATGAATATATTGCCGCAATTCAAATGTAAATTATAACAGAACACTAAATCCTAAAAAATTTTATTTTTATTGATTTAGTAATGTTACCATTCATTACAATCTTTCTAAGGTACTTATTTGGGGATATCCATTTACCCAAAAAGTATGAACCAATTATTTATATTTAGTGACTGGGTAATACATTTGATCTAACTTATGTCAATCTTTGTTACCCTGTTTAAATGGACTCACAGCAAAAAGTTTCAGTGAGAACACTTATTTAAGGTGATTTTACTTTTTGCTTGAGGAATTATATTGAAACTATAACTTTTGAAACTCCTTCAATTGTTTTATTAGTTTAGACAAAGGTCAATAAGCACATGAAACGATGCTTGACATCATCAGTGATCAGGAAAATAGTTATGTACTAAACTGTGTCTTCCGCAAACTCTTATTTTGAAGCCCTAACCCCCAATGTAAGTACTTGGAGGTAAGACCGGTAGGGATGTAATGAAGGTTCAATGAGGTGAGAAAGGTGGGGCCCTAATTCTATAGAACCGGTGCCTTATAAAAATAGGAAGAGACATCAGAGCTCTTTCTCTCTCCATGTATGCACAGAGGAAAGGCCATCTGAGGACATGGTGAGCCAGGGCGAGAGGCCTCACCAGATATCAACCATGCTGGTCCCTTGATCTTGGACTTTCAGCCTCCAGAACTGTGAGAAATAAATATCTGTTATTTAAGCCACCCAGGCTATTGTACTGTGTTATGCCAGCCCAGCTGACTAATACAGAAATCAAAACCTCAGTGATATTGCTCTTCACATCCACTAGCATGGCTACAATCAAAACGTCAGATAATAAGTGCTGGTGAAGATGTGGAGAAATCAGAACCCTCATATACATACATCAGGAATGTAAAATGCTACAGCTCAGGAAAACAGTCTGGCAGTTCCAGAGTTACCATAAAACCCAGCAATTCCACTCCTAGCTATGAACTCAAAGGAAACAAAAGCATATGTCCATGCAAAAACTTGTAAATAATGATATCAGCATTACTCAATAATAGCCAAAAGACGGAATCCTAAATGCCCATGACCGATGAATGGACAAACACATGTGGTATATCCAGACAATGAAATATTATCTTGCAATTAAAAGAATGAAACACAAATACGTCTTATAATATGAACCTTGTAACACAAAGTAAAAAACACCAATCACAAAAAAAACACATAATGTGTAATCTCACTTATATGAACTGCCCAGAATAGCCAACTCTATAGAGACAGAAAGATCAACGGCTGCTAGGGCTGGATGGGACAGGACATAGGGAGGTGACAGCTAAATGGGGTTTCTCTCTGAGGTGAAGAAAACTGACTGTAGTGATGTTTACATAGATCTATGAATATATTAAAAGCCAGTGAACTATATACCTTAAATGGGTGAATTGTGTGATATGTGAATTACATCTCAATAAAGCTGTTTAAAAAGAGAAACAACTTAGGGCCAGCCGAGTGGCTCAGTTGATTAAGAGCTCGCTCAAGAGTTTGAGCTCTGAGCAATAGCGGTTCGATTCCTGGCCCGAGCTGAGCTGCCAACACGTAGCTGGATGGCTCAGCTAAAAAAAAAAAAAAGAGAGAAACAACTTTCAGCAGTATTTCCCTCAGGTCTAACTACCCCTGGAGATTCCTTCTGTCCATGCTCACTCACCTGGGTACCTCTGGTTTAGGAATTCTTCCTCTAAGGACCAGGGCTCTTCCCCTCGCTCCAACTTGAAGATCACCTGGGGTTTGGTAATGCAATACCCTGTGAACATAACAATTGAGGGTATATGTAGACCAGATCCATGGGCTTGCTAGTTTCTGACTGTGGAGAAACATGTAGCAACAGCAAAATGAAAGTGCCCATTTGCTGCTTTCAATGGGAATGTACTGAATGACACAAACATTGTTTCTGTTTCTCTAAAGGTTTCAATTACCTAGGCCTCTTAATCAAAGGCCTGAATAACACTAATCTCTATAGTAGGTGCTTGTGCTTTGATAATTTAATAAAAAGGAATTGTATTGCAGAGGGAATCAGGTGGTAAGGTCTGCTCACCCACGGAGACCAGGTGGCTATAGTTCTCCAGCATCACATCTCTGTAGAGGGCCCTCTGAGCAGAGCCCAGGTGCTGCCACTCCTCCTGGCTGAACTCCACAGTCACGTCTTTGAATGATATGGATCCCTGTGATAACACATTTTGTTCAAAAGTTCAGAATTCGGTGACAGAGCAAATATCTTTGGGAACTACTATTTTCCTGCTTACGCTTAAGACTCTAAAACAAATACATATAAAGGATGTCTATTTGTGACCTAATTTCTCTTGAACTTTGGAGTTACTCAATTAGATAAAAAGGTTTTAATGTACCATACTTAATTTATACATATTTATGAATTGTAGATTTTTAAGACAAAAAAATTTTGGTATAAAAGAGACTTCCTACAATTCCTCTTCTACATCCCAAGGGACTGTCCTAGAGAATTCTAGGATGTGGACAACAATGCCAGAAATGATGGGAGCCAAGACAGAGACACATGGAAGCTGTGGAGATAACATACACAATGGAACTTCTGTGTAAATGAATGTAGAACGATATGTAACTCTAGAGCTTATGAAGAGCAAAGCACAACTTATGAAGGAGTTGGAATCAGAGAGACCTGTATAAGACAACTGTGTACACTGAATAATAGCAGTGGATATAAGGGTAGGGGTGGAATCACAGTGCAGGAGCAGCACCCAATGTGATAACTACTTTCTTAGACAGCTACCCAAGGAGCAACATGAGCAGTTCCTTGAATGCTGTGGTCAAATACTGATACTGGGGACACAAAAGGAAAAAACCTGTGGTAGAATTTAGTGAGACAGATCTGGTCATGTTGCTACCAAATGTCTATGGTACATGAAGCTGGAACTGTCCCTTAAAGTAGTACACACGTGGTTGTAGAATGTGTGTACAGAGGGGAGGTCCAGGATGAAGACAAGCATTAAGGAGTTATGAGCAAATTGGGTGGCAACTAAAGGTATCAGAGGCGATCAGACAGCAACTTGAGTACACTGGGATTGAGGAAAGCAAAGTACCAAAAACAGCACTGGAGGGACCATGGATATTAAAGAGGCGGGCGGAAAATGTATAGGTCACAAAGCCAGAGAAGAACTTTTCCAAAAGTTGATAACAGAACCATGAGAGGGCAGAGTCTTGGAAACTGAGAAAGGGAAAGTTTCCACAACAATAGACTTCAAAGGTGCTGGGAGATGGGAGAACTGGGGATTTGCTGTTCAATGGATATGAAGTTTCATTTGAGTAAAATATTAATTTCTAGCAAAATGCTGTAAAACATTGCACTGCTAGTTAACAATACTGAATTGGACATGTAAAAATTTGTAAGAGAATAGATCTCATGTCAAGTGTTCTTATCACAACGAAAAAAAAAAATAGAAAGTAGATTAAGTGATAAGAGGACAAGTTTTTTTTCCAGTGTTAGGTATCCAATGTTCATTCATGTCTTCAGTATCATGGAGCAAATACCTCCTCTCTGTTAAGTTCAGTGCTAGTAGTGGGGAGCTAAAACAAATGAACAAAATAACAGGAATACATCTCATTAAATTCATTTTTATCTAAAAAAATAAAGGAAATTTAACTATATTTTCCAAAACTAAAATATTAGTGAGAAAAGGACTGTTATTTTTTTCTAGTTTTTGCCTTCTCTTTAATATCTGGCTTAATAAAAATAAACTGGATTAAAATAAATTAAGCTAATAAGTGATGGAGGTGAAAATGTTGAATTAGGGATCACAGAAATTTCTTCTACAGAAATGAAAAAAAAACCAACCAAAAACTGGAAAAAACCATAGAACAAAGGCAATCAGTAGAAATATGTAAGAAAAATGACCGAATTACAGTAAAAACAGTGATACTGTATCCTTTAATTTACCCTGTTTCCACCACTCTTTCTCTGAAACTCTGCAGTAGTTTGACAACCAACCGTCTGCAGCCAGCAGGCTGGCAACTACAGAAGGGGCAGAACTGGGTTCACGTTCCATCAAAGCCTCATTCTCAGAAAAGTGGCACCATCTGCCTGTTTGTGGTTCTCTGAAAGATCCTACTTACAAGGATGTCGTTATTTGAGCTAACTTGCATGTGTATAGCTTGAGCTTCACACAGTATGTGTGAAAAGCCTTCTCCTCAGGATCCAAAATATTTAAAGGCATTTGTTTAACTTAGTGGCTACCTCAGGTGCTGGATAACAGCAGGGGCAAATAATGGCGTAATCAAGAAGCTTAAAAGGAAATGCTGGGGAATGGGATGTTAGCTAAGATTTTGAAACGCTCTGACATATCTCTGAGAATCTACAAGTCTACATACATGCATAGAGCTGTGCATATACCCAGGGCTGAGACCATGCTCAGGAAACATGTGAGAAGGCCCTAAGCTGTCACCTTTCCATGAACTTTGGCATAAGAAGGCAGTGAAGGCTACTGCAGGCTTGTAAACCGCCTGACTGACCATTGAAGGAATGCCCTGACACGCACACAGCAAAGACTGGGAGACTTACTGATTCCAGGCACTGAAGGAAACTTCTGAAGAGACCTTCAACTGATACAGATCAGAACAACAAATAAAGGCTCTATGCAATTAGTTCAGAAACATCACTAAACAAATATATTTCAAGAATGACCCCTGTGGAAAGTAGAAATTCTGATTTTTAAAGTTGCCACATTATTTTATTTGAAATGTCCAATTATCAACAACAACAATAAAAACTGCTAAGCAAGAAGAAAAAACAAGAAAGTATGACCCACATGCAGGAAAAAGGGTTATCAATAGAAATTGCTCCTGAGGGAGCAAATGTTGGACTTACTAGGCATCGACTTTAAATCACCTGTTTTAAATATGGTGAAAGAAGTCCAGGAAAGAATATTTAAGGAGTAAAGGCAAGTATAAGAACAGTATTTCACTAAATAAAAGTGTATCAATAAAGAGATATGCATTATAAAAAGGAACCAAATAGAGACTCAATGATTGAAAAGTACTATAACTGAAACAAAACTTTCACTAGAGGAGTTCCACAGCAGATTTGAGCAGGTGAAAGAATACCAAATTGTACAATATGTCAATTAAAATGATGCAGTGTGGGAAACAGAAAGAAAAAACAATGATAAAAAATAACTATGGGATAGCATCAAGTTTACAAATACATGCATAATGAGAGTCCCAGACAGAGAAGAGAAACAGATTGAAAGAATATTTAAAAAAATAAAGTCTCCAAATTTGATGAAAAACATTAACCTACACATCCAAGGAACTCAGCAAACTTCTAGTACAATAAACGTGAATAGAGCCATACCTGGAAAAAGATAATCAATCTGTCAAAAAGACAAACAGACAATCTTAAAAGCAGCAAGAAATAGTGACTCATCATGTGTAACAGCACTAACAGCTGATGACTAATCACAAACCATGGAGGACAAGAGGCAGTGAGATGACCTATTCAAAGTGCTGAAAGAGGTGCGGACCGGTGGCTCAGTTTGTTAGAGTACACGCTCTGAGCAACAGGGTTGTTAGTTTGATTCCCACATGGGCCAATAAGCTGCACCCTCTGCAACTAGACTGAAGACACTGACTTGAGCTGATCTGAAGCTGAGCTGCCAGTGGGCAACCAGATGGCTCAGTTGGTTAGAGCACGTTCCCTTAAAAACAAGGTTGTTGGTTGCATTCCCACATGGGATGGTGGGCTGCACTCCCCCGCAATCGGCAACTGGACTTGGAGCTGAGCTGGGCCCTCCACAACTAAGACTGAAGGATGACAACTTGACTTGGAGCTGATGGGTCCTGGAAAAAACACATTGTTCCACGAAAAAACACAGTTTCCCAATTTAAAAAAAAAAAAAAAAAGTGCTGAAAGAGACTTCAACTGCTCCAGAGCAAGAATTCTCAACCAAGAATTCTATACCCAGCAAAAATGTGAAAATTAAAACCTTTTGAAATTAAAAATAAACAAAAACAGAATGTGTCAAAAGCAAAACTGACCTACATGAAGTAACATAGAAAGTAATCTATGGAGTCAGAAAGTAGATTAGTTGTTGCTTGAGGCTTGGGAGGGGGAAATAAGATGATGGGACAGTACAGTTAAGTTTACAGAGTTGCTTTTAAAGGCGATGAAAATGCTCTACATTGACTATGGTGATGTTTGCACATATTTGTGAGTACACTTTTAAAAATCACTGAATTTTACACTTTAAATGGGTGAATGGCATGGTACATGAACTAAATCTCAATAAAGCTGTTTTAAAAAAATGAGAGAGGATGGGCCAGCCGAGTGGCTCAGTGGTTAAGAGTTGGCTTGGGATGCGAGTTCTGAGCAGCAGGGCTGCCAGTTTGGATCCCACATGGGCCAGTAACACTACAGCTAAGATGGTGAACAATAGCTCGACCTGGAGCTGGGCTGCATGAGTCGCCGGCAATGGCATAGGCTGCAGTGGGGCTGCAGTGAGCTGCCGTAAGCTACCGTGAGTGGCCAGCAGCCAGCGTGAGGTAGCGTGAGCTGCCGTGAGCCGCTGTGAGCAGCCGTCCAATGGCCGGAGACCTATCTGCCTCAGCCAGGAAGAGTGCAATGATCACAATACCAACATGGGCCAGTGAAGCAACGTCCTCCACAACTAGACTGAAGAACAAAAGGACAGCAACTCGTCTGTACCCCTACCCCAATTCCCCAATAAAATCTTTAAAAAAAAAAAAGAAAGAGGATGAAGTCCTTACAGGACAACAGAGAAGACTAAAGTTCCAAGGATAAAAACTGGAGGTGAACCGTGTGAAAGGACAAGGGAGAGAAGACGATCCATGAAGTTGGCAGCAGGGGCAAAGCCAGTGGAGGGTGTCACAGACACTAACAGAGACACTTTCCAGAAAGAAAAGAGTGAGAAGTAGAGGCAAGAGCAAGTGACACAGAAGAGTCAAGTAAGGAAAGGATTACAGAAGCCCCAATGGATTTGATTATAATCAAGTCTCTAATCACAAGATCACAAGCAAGTGGGGAGAAAAACCAAGGCATCATGAAAGGTTTGAAGTATGAGTGGGAAGTGCTAAAATATGTGAAACAGAATAGAATTTTAAACCATGTGCTGAGCAACCTGAATATCATAGATACTCGAAATATTTACCCAGGGTAATTTCAAGGATATTCAGTTGCTTCATCAGAAAAATGTCTTAATTCAACCCATGCTGGAGTTTCTGAAAAACAGTACTGACTGAGTATATATTTAGCATTGTTTCCTATTTTTATTGCAGAACAAATTTATTATAGGGTTACTGTTGGAAAGCTGTTAACTAAATTACCTACTTGAAATCAACAAAAAATATTTTTTATCTTCAATTGTCTTTACATTCTATAAGGAAACAGTTGGCTTTATCTTCTCACCAATGACAGTCTTTAAAAACGTATTTTCTGACACTGACATAAAAAAAAATCTCAAAAAGTAAATTTGGAGCTCCAATTTAGTAAATTTGTAGGATCACAGAATCTGCATATCTCCACATGCCACCTTTGCTCTGCTACTTCTACAAATTCTTTGACTGCATCTGATCCATCTCTATATCTTTTTTCCATGTTAACATAGAGACACTTAAGCCTTTATAATTTCCACTGTAAAATAAATGGTATTGACAACTGAACTCACCTGAGCTATGTTCATTTTCTGCTGCTCCTGGAATAAGGTAAACAACTGTGAAGGTTCCACTGGGGAGGAAGAAACAGAAATGAGGTCATGAGAAACAAACTCTTGCTTACGACTCCTATATTCACCTGCCTACAAATCTCATAACACCAACTGGAGAAAAAGCCTCCCTGTGGGACCACGTCCCTCTGACATTCTTGAGAAGGAACAGGAAGAAGCACACAGAGGTAGCACCACCTGATCATGTGCATAAGTATGTGGGCTTCACCTTGCATTTTCACCAAGTGAGGTCAACTGGTTTTGTCAAGGAATTCACAATATATGTCCCCTTCGGACAAAACAGACAAACAAAAAATTGAATATGTAAGTAAAACAGAGGATTGGTTAAACAAATTCAGGTCCACCAGAGGTCCCCCTACCTTCATTAAAACTAATGTCAAAACACAACTCTGGCTGGATTGTTCATCAAGTTCTTATTGTCTTTATACCGTGAGTTCGAGTTTCCCCAGAAAACTGAAATAGATGGGATTCTTTACGCAAGAGCATATTGTTTAACTTTTTGTTATCAGTTGGTTGCAGTTTCTAAAAAAAATCTTTGAACAAGATGTTTATGGAACTTACCTGTGAGAGTAAACAGCCCTGTGCTGCTTGCTGGGTTCTGCCCGGGGTGACTCTACAACAATCATTCATTTCTAGGTCTAATATTTATGGGCTTTCGTATGTGTCCAATACAGAAAACCTTTCTTCTACTCTCATTCTGTTAACTCCATGTCCAGAAAACAGGGAGCACAAGTGTAACTCTAGATACCACATGAGGTGATGGAGATGGTGTGAAAGCAGCTTAGAATCTGGAAAGGGTGAGGGCAGAACAAAGGAAACAAGGTGCTGTTTAGGGTTTCTTCAGCTCTGGCTGCTTACACCTTCCCTGGACATCAGTCCTCACCAGCCATCCAGTCAAGTGCCTTTTCCTGTGCAGCCTGACAGTCACCCATCCCTCTCAATCTCACATACCACCTTCTGCAAGTTGGTCCACAGTATCTACCGTCACACAGTCTGTGATGGCTTCTGGGTGTAATGACATTTCCCGAGTCTGACTCAGGCTATCCCAGGATCAAGAACTGCTTCTGATGGAGCAAATCGGGACCTGCTCCTTCTAGACACTTCTGCCTCTACTCTAAAGCTCTGGTGAGGAGTCTGTCAGAAGAGCTGTTCCCCCAAGTGGCAGTTGTTCCTGGGGCTCCTCCCTCTTTCCTGAGTTAAGTTACTTTGCGCCAGAAGGGCTGGGACCTGAGACTGAGAAACAAATTCACTTCAACTGAAACCTTCATGTAACACTCTAAACCTGACCCTTTGGACTTCACGAGAAATGGACTATCCAGCACTATACCCATTCCCTGCATGCAGCTGCTCCATCGGAAGGGTGGCTGCTGCCACGAGTCAAAATAGTATTTTGAACGTAGTGAATTAAATGCACCAGCAAAATTAGCTTCACCTCCTTTTCTTTTTACTGTTGCTACTGAACATTTTAATTATATTTTTATATTATATTTGCATTACCTTCCTACCGGCCAGCACTGCATTAGTTTGTCAGACTGGGCCTTTGCGGATGGAGACAGCCTGGACAGTGCAGGAAGGTGGAAGGGAATCACAGTCTGACCCAGAGTCTCTGGAGAAACCCCACACTTCCCAGGATATGTTTACCAAGCCGTTAAGCTTCTGTCCGCATTTACCGGTACTTCGCAATCATCTCTCCGGGAATTTGAGGACAGGCTACTCTGCTAAGTGATCCAAGGGTTGCAACTCTGGGTTTGGAGCAGGGAGGACATTAGGAAGAGCGAGAGATGGGGAGTAAAATCTGTATTTGTGTCCTACCTCTTCACCTACCAGCTTGTGCCCTTGGGGTATTTCATTCCACGCCAGGATCGTCCTTTCACTTTGGAAAATGGCATGTTTATATCGACAAGCAGGATTGTTGTGAGGGTTAAATGAAATAAAGAAAGGGAACAACGCGTCTTTTCATAGCAGCGTACAGAGTGACTACAAGCATTTGACAAAATGTTTTGCAGATGACACCTTATCTAATTCTCAGAATAACTGTGCGAACTACTATTAGTAGCCTCAAGTTTACCGTGAACATCACAAAGGTGCATTCCCCTCCCGCCGCCTGCAGCCCCCGCACCGGGCCGCACGGAGCACCTTCTCCTGACCAGGACGCGGCCCCACCTGCGCCGCCGGCTCCGCCAAGGGCGACCCCGCGCGCACACAGGGTCGGGAGAGGGGAGGGCCCCTTCTGGAGGTCCCCGGGATTCTCACTGTCGTGACGCAAGCCTTCTTGACCCGTTGGGGCCCAGCGCTCTCACCCCGGGTCCGCAGCCTCTACTTCCGCACAGATCCAGCGACACGGAGACAGCGTCTTTCTTAGGCCGGAGAAAGTGGACAAGAGGCGGAGTTACGGCTGTGCCCATGCGCAGAGCGAGGGCCGAAGACCGGTTCTCAGAAGGCTGCGCGATAAGCCCACACTTTAAAGACTACATTTCCCGTGAAACATTGAGGTCGTAGGAAGTAGTTTTTGAAGCGTTTCCGCTTCTTTAGCCAGTTGGAGGACGTGACAATTGGACCTGATCCTGGAAAACTTTCCAATATCTGCAGAGGTTTGGGGTTAGACTTTAACTTTTAGGACCTAATAACACATTGCAAAACGTGGTTCTCGATCGGATCCTGGTGTGAAAAGCAACAGCTTCAAGAGACAACAATTGGGGAAACATGAATATGAACTAGATATTAAAAAAATATTTAGGAAAATTAATCATTACCTTGGAAAGTGCGATAATATTTGGACGTTGTTGGAAATTGTTCTTTTTTAAAGATACATACTAATATGTTTACAGTTATGAAATCGTGTTTGTAATTTACTTTTTTTTGGTTTTGTTTTTTTTAGCTGAGCCATCCTGCCACCTGTTGGCTGCTCAGCGGCAGCTCAGCTTGGCTGGGACTTGAACCGGTGTTGCTCAGAGCTCACACTCTTGAGCGAGCTCTTAACCAACTGAGCCACTCAGCGGGCCCTGTAATTTACTTTTTTTAAAATTAAGCAAAACAATTAGGGAAAGCAAATATGGCAACAGGTTAAGAATCATGAAATGTATGTAATATGTGTATATGATGCTTATTTTACTGTTTCTACTATTCGGAGTGTTTGAATTTCTTTTTTACTACACCAGAAAAGACTTGGGATGTGGGAGGTTAGAGAGTTTAATACTCCTCCGGAAGCGTACCTTTAAAATCAAGCTGCCAAGAGAAGTAAAGTTACACACAACTATCTCTTTCACAGATGTGAAATAGAACAGATACTACAAAATGGAGCCAGCATTAACATAAAAGGGTAACCAACATCTGTGGCCAGCAGGGTGGTGGTGGGGAAGCAATAATCTAGCTGTTCAAATGACACAAGTTATACATGAAAACACAAATAACCCCAAATAAAATTGTTGTATCAGTTTTGCATTTCCATAGGTAAACCTTCCTTAGCACTCAATATGTGTACACAGAAAATGAGAGACATATGGACACAATAACATAATTTTTCTTTCTAGTAGACTTTTTTTTAGAGCAGTTTTAAGTTTATAGAATAATTGATCAGAAAGCACAAAGAGTTCCCATATACCATCACCCCATGCACAATTTCTCCTGTTATTGTCATCTTACTTTAGTATGTTTCTGTGTACAATTAAGGAATGATACATTATTACTAGCTAACATCCAAACTAGGTTACATTAGCAGTCACTCTTTGTGCTGTACAGTTGTATGGGTTTTACATAATGCATAATGTCATCTAGCGTAATGTCCAGCATTCCATCATCATACAGAGTAGTTTCACTGCCTCAAAAGTCTCCTATGCTCTGTCTGTTCAACCTCTGCCCTCTTGCTTTCCCATCCTGAACTCCTGGTAGCCACTCATCTTTTTATTGTCTCAATAATTTTACCTTTTCTGGAATGTCATATAGGTAGAATTATATAGTAAGTAGCCTTTTTTAGACTACTTAAAATATGCATTTAAGTTTTCTTCATGTCTCTTTGTGGCTAATTAGCTCATTTATTTAAATCCATGGATAATATTCCATGGTATGGATATATGCATTTTTTTATTGGGTTGTTCATTATTGTTGAGTTTTCAGTTATTTGTAATTTTGTATAAAATTCCTTTATCAGATGTGTTTTATACCAATATTTTCCCTCAGTCTGTGACTTCTCTTTTCATTCTCCACACATTCTTCCACAGAGCAAGTTTTTAACTTTAATGAAGTCAAACTGATCAGCTTGTTCATTCATGGATTACACTTTTGATGTTACCTAAAAACTCATTGCCAAATTCAAGGCCACATAGGTTTTCTTCTAGACGTTTGATACTTTATGTTTCATTTCTAAGATGATTATGATCAATTTTGAATTAATATTTGTGAAAGTGTAAGGTCTGTGTCTCTGTTTATTGTTTTTCCATTGACATTTTTAACTCAAGAAAATACCTTACACTACCATCAAATATTCTCATTCCTCAGCAACATATAAATGCTATGTCTATTTTGCAATTATTTCACAACTATTTCATGATTTTTTCCTTTTCATATATTTCTGTTCCTATATGGAATTGTAATAAAATATCCAAAATAGCCACATACTCTTCACTTACTATGTCATATTAAAATATTTTTGTATGTCCACTTTTGAGTGATAAAATTTTAGAGCTAATATTTTCTGATTTGTGTCAAACTAATGTAGTTGCATAAAATTCTGATATCTTCACTGACCACCCTAAGAAGCTCAGGGTAATAAAGGAAAAATGCTTTATATTTTATATTAATTTTATGGGCGATGGATCCTTTAATATTTAACTTTCTTTTTTTAACTGTAAATTCTTCACAGTTTTATTGGAATGTAATTGGCATATAATACTATGTAAGTTTAATATGTACAGTGTGATAATTTGGTGTGCATATATATTGTGAAATTATTACCACTATAAGATTAGTGAATGCATCCATGACCTTACATGGTTACCATTTTATGTTTGTGTCGTGAGAACTTTTATGATCTACTAAATTTCAATATTGAAAATAATCAAATGTCCATTTCTTTTAATTCACAGAGTAGTCTTTAATTGTAATTTTTTTCATTCTTTTCATTATATGCTATGTTCTCATATTCTGGTCAGTTCTTTCATTTTGAGGAATTGTTAAGATATTAATGTTAAAGGATACTCTGGTTTCTCTTCAGATCGTGTAAATCTTTCACCTTTTAATGTTAAAGGATAGTTCTTAGTATGATATTTGGTAAAATTGCTTTATACAAAAAAAAATAAACAAGTTAGTGTGTATTTCCCTTACAAGGCTCAGCCAATCTTTATAAAAAGCTATGTTGAAATATGCCCAAACACACATGTACATACTTAAGGAGATTTAACATACTGTTTAGAGCAATGAGAATACCTGGTACATTTTAAATTTTATACAGTTAATGAGTTCTAAATACATCTGGTTTGTAATTTCATTTCCCATTTTAAATCCATATACATTCTCACTTCTTTCACTTTACAACTTTCTATATTCCTCATTCCAGGTGTTATTTTATATTCTACAAATATTAACTTTTGTTCTTATGATAAGACAAAACAGACAGTGAATGGCGGTGTCTTCTCACAGTGTTTTGTCTTGAAAGACCAACCCTCAGGTTTCTAAAAACACAGGAAATCTGCTTTCTGTCATACTGTGCAAAAATTTTATAATGTTTGTGTCTACTCATTCAGGCTGTCATGACAACAGCTCTGGCTCTTAATGTAAAGTTCCCCTGGCGGGATTTCAATGTATGCGCATCTCCATTAGCTTCAAGGTGGTGGATCTCATCTAAGTACATCAGAGGGCTTGGGGCCTATCAATGACCTCCAGATAGACTCCTTGGGCATTACAGACAGGTAAGGCCTATCTCATGTCTTTATTATGGCATGCTTCTTTTCAAACTTTTGATAGAAGATAAAAATAAAAAATATACAGCATATCTTTCCCCTCTCTTTTTCCTCTCTTTCTCTGTTCTCTCTACCGTAGACAATGAAATATTTATGAAATACTTAGGTTTACATTAAATCCAGAAAATTGCTTCTCTAAATTCTTTTCATGTTTCCCCCAATAGCTATATTTTACATAACTTAAGTACAGTATCAATGGTAGGAAATTGGGTTGAATACATGTGTGTGTAATTCTTTCTGCTATTTTATCACAGGTTTGTATAACCACTACCACAATTTCAATACAGAACCATTTCATCACCACAAAGATCTCTCTCATGCTATCCCTCTCTTTTCCCACCATCCCTAACTCCTGGAAAACACAATTTGTTTTCCATCACTATAATTTTTACCTATAAAGAGTTTTATATAAATGGACTCATGCCAAGTGTGGTCTTCAGAGACTAGCTCTTTACTCAGCATTTCACTTTCAAGATCTATCCAAGTTGTTGCACGTATCAAAAGTTTGCTTGTTTATGACAGTAGTATCCCATGATACACATATATCATAGTTTGCTTAACCATTCACCTGTTCAAGGACATTTTGGGCCTTTTCAGTTTCAGGGAAATACAAAAAAAGTTGTTATGTACAGGTTTTTGTATGAATATAAATTTAAATTTCTCTAGGGGAAATGCCTTGAGTGCAATTACTGAGTCATATGATAAATGTATGTCAAATAACTTTTTAGAGTGGCTGTACCATTTTACATTGCCATCAGGAATGTATGAGAGACCCAGATTCTCTGCATCATCACCATTATTTGTGCTGTTAGTCTTATTTATATTAGTTGTTCTTGTTGGTGTGTAATGATATCTCAATGTGGTCTAATTTGCATTTTATGAATGGATACTGATATGCAACCTCTCTTTATGTGTTCATTTATTTACTTTCCATATATTTTCTTTGGTGGAATGTATGTTCATGTTCATTGTCCATTTTCTCATTGGGTTGTTTGTTTTTCTATTGTTTAGTTTTGAGAGTTTTCTTATATATAAGTCCTTGGTCAAATATGTGATATGCAAATATGTTTCTAGTTGAAAGCTGCTTCCTGTGCAAAATTTTACAATTTTGATGAAGTCCAATTTGTCATTTTTTTCTCATTGACAAAGCTCATTAGACTGGCATATTTGCCAGAATTCCATATAAAGTGATGTATAAAATAATAACAAAAACAAATATTCATAGGCCCATTCTATGTGTGAAGTACTATTCTAAACAATCTAAATCGTTTAGATAAATAGATTTATTTATCTAACTTAACTCTCACAACATTACTACAAGTTAGAAACTCATACCATTCCATGTTATAAATGAGGGAAAAGAGGCACAGAGCAATTAAGAAAATAGCCCAAAGATCACACAGCTAGTAAGTGCCATAGCTATGATTTAAACCCTGGCAATGTGACACACAGCTTAGAGTGTCAGAAAAAAAGAAATTTTATTTATTGCAATGAAAGATATATGGCCCAGAGTGCTGGAGATGACACTCTGGTCCATGCATTCTTTCTTTGTTAAGAGAACAACCTGGAGGCTAAACTGTAATCAGAAGAATTCGTGGGGAGCAAAGATGTGGCATATTTGCCAAATATTTATAATGTGTAAATGGCACGTGGAGGATGCTGGGCCAGAGTAAACAGTGCCCTAGTACAGAGTCAATGGGCACTAACAACATTAGTTTGACACCAAACTTGTTTGAATGTTATTTCTTTTCTTCATGTACAATGACTTCACTAGGGTTACAGCCAGGCCCCATTGGCCTAGGATTACTTTCTGTAAATTTTCTTATCACTGGGAAAATATCAGAGGGAAATGATATTTCTGTGATTTCCAAATACTTAGGGACAAGGATGACCAAATCCAATCAAGGCCAAACATTATTTTAATGTATTGGGTGACATTCCCTAGTTATTAAAGCAGGAAGTGTATAAGTGTGAATATATTTTTAGTGTGTTTGATTTGATTTGATTTGATTTTTTAAAAAAGATTTTATTGGGGAATTGGGGGAGGGGAACAGCGCTGGGGAATCGGGGGAAGGGGAACAGACAAGTTGCTGTTGTTTTGTTTTTCAGTCTAGTTGTGGAGGATGTTGCTTCACTGGCCCAAGCTGGCACCATCATTGCACTCTTCCCGGGTGAGGCAGATCAGTCGCCGGCCTCTGGACGGCTGCTCACGGCGGCTGCTGGCCACTCACACTGGCTGCTGGCTACACATGGTAGCTTATGGCAGCCCACTGGAGCAGGGGACTGCAGCCTAAGATGTCGCTGGCCGAGCTGCTGTTCACCATCTTAGCTGCAGAGGGCAGTGTCGCTGGCCCTCATATGTGGGATCCAAACCGGGGCCCTTGGGCATCCCAAGCCAGTTGTTAACTATCGTGCCACTCGGCCAGCCCTGATTTTATTTTTTATACAAGCATAATTTTACATAGCTCTTAAAGGATTATCTCTTACATTTTTCTACTATATTATTTTTTTCTTTGTATTTGGTTGCTTTCTCTCCCCATGTCACTGCTCACACAAGAAATCAGTTCTAAAAAACTAGGTTTTGGAGGATTTCTGGTCAACATTGCAGAGTAAGTTAGGCTGTGTTTGCCTCCTCTCCCAAACACATGAATATTCAAACTAAAATACAGAGCAACCATCATTGAGAATTATCTGATATCTAGTTGAACTGAAGTCCCACCTTTAAGGACATACAGAAACCTACCTCGAGACTGGTAGGAAGAACAGAGCGCAGAATAGGTTAGGCCCACACCCACCTGTGATCATTAAAAACTGGGAGGGATATCTCAGCTGTGGATGTGCCCCTGGAGGAGGAGGAGTTCCAGCCACACACCAGGCTCCACAGTCCAGGGTTTCAGTGCCAGGAGGAGAAGTCCACATTACTTCTGGTTGTGAAAACCAGCAGAGATTGTGGCTGGGTGAGATGAGGGCAAATAGAGTTCCAGGGAAGCCTCTTAAAGAGACCGTGCACAGACATACTCCCTGAGGGACTCAGTCCCTCTGAGCTCCAGCAATGGGGCAGTAGCTTGAAAGGTTCCAGGGACATATGCAGAGGAACTAATTTGTTCCTGTTTAAGGTGAGGTCTGGAGGGGCATCTTTCCAGGCAGAAGTGGTGGTAGAATCCATTGTTGCTTTATTGAGCCCTCCCCACTCCCAGATTGCAGACACGGGTGGCCATCATATCTGAATCTCCATCAACCTGGCTAAGACTGTTTATCTGTCCTTCCCTGGAAATTCCCTAAGACCTCACCCCATCCAACTTTGGGGCACACCCAAACCACTTTTAGTGGCTTTTTTATACAAGAGGCCAGTCTTGGCTCATGCTGTAGACTTTGCTGAAATCTCTCAAAGGGTCACATACCTCAAACAAGCAGTATCTGGCTTTGGCATGTCCCATACCTCTTGCTGAGTAGCCCTAAGCATAACAGTAGTTGCAGCTGGCCTCAGTTCATGGCTTGGCCTCTCCAGGAAACTCTGAGCCCACTGCAGGTGGCTCCATCTATGGATTGCTTTGTAACTCATGCTAGGTGGCCCTGAGCAGGGCACCAGCAATGACTGAACTTGGCCTGTGGTGAGGCACCTCCCAAGAGGCCCAGGGGCTGGCATTCCCAGTGGCTGCTTTGTACAGAAACAGAGCATCACCCGGTCTCTTCTAAGGATGACAGACCCAAAGGGAAGATTGGGCAGGCACCAGAGCCTTACAAACATGAATCCTGCTTCATAGGGTCAGCCCCTGCACAATAGCTCCTCCATTATAGTCACGAACAGTCCTCACAACCAATCAGCCTGAGAGTCAATCCCTCCCACTGATGTGCAAAGAGCAACCAAGGCTCAATTACAATAGGAAGGCACACACAACCCTCCTCACACAAGTGACACCTGGAGCACCCAGCTCTGGTGACTAGGGTGAGTGCGCCAGTTGGCGCCACAGGATACCTTCTACATAGAGCCACTCTACTAAGACTGAAAGACATAGAAGCTCTACCTAATACATAGAAACAAACAGAGGGAGGCTGCCAAAATGGAAAGACAAAGAAACATGTCCCAAATAAAAGATCAGAACAAAGTACCAGAAAAAGAACTAAACAAAATGGTGACAAGCACTTTACGAGATGTAGAGTTCCAAATACTGGCTATAAGAATGCTCAATGATTTCAGGGAGAACTTCAACAAAGAGATAAGGAACATAAAAAATGGAGATAGAGAACACACAAAAAATCAGACAGAAATAAAGAATACAATAGCAGAAATGAAGAATACATTAGAAGGAATGAATAGTAGATTAGATGAAGCAGAGGACTGAATCACTGATTTAGAAAATAAGGTAGCAGAAAACACCTAATCAGAACAACAAAAAGAAAAAATTTTTAAGAAAAGGATAGTTTAAGGGGCCTGAGGGACATCAAGTATAACAACATTCTCATCTTAGGGGCACTGGCATGAGAAAAGAGAGAGCAAGAAATTGAAAACCTATTGGAAGAAATAATGATGGAGAACTTCCCTAATCTGATAAGGAAATAGAAATACAAACCCAGGAAATGCACAGTCTCAAACAAGATTAAGCCAAAGAGGCCCACATCAAGACACATCACAATTCAAAAGTCAAATGTTAAAGATAAAGAAAGAATTTTAATAGCAGCAAGAGAAAGACAACTCGTTACTCACATGGGAGCTCCCATAAGACTGTCAACTGATTTCTCAACAGAAGGGATTAGCCAGAAGGAATTAGCACAACATTTTTTTAAAAATTATTTTTTATTATGAAGTACACATTTTTAGAATTAGTTTCAGCTGTACAACACAGTGCAATAGTTATACTTTTTACCCCTTGAAGTGACAACCCCCCTCCCCCACTCCACTGGCCCATTTCCCCCCAATATCATACATATCTATTACAAATCCCTTGACTCCACTCCCACACTATACTCCATGTCCCATGACTATATATGTGAATATTTTGTAGGGTGTCAGGTGGTCACATGTCTTGCATCATGGATGGGGTAGAGGCTTGATTACAGCACAAACTTTTTAAAGTGATAAAAAGAAAGGACCTACAACCAAGATCACTCAATACCCAGCATAGTTATCATTTAGAATCAAAGAAGAGCTAGAGCTTCCCAGAGAAGAAAAAGATAAAGGAGTTCATCACCACCAAGCCAGTATTACAAGAATTGTTAGAGGGACTTCTTTAAGATGAAACAAAGAAAAAAAGGATAAAAATATAAATCAAAATGGCAATAAATATATAGCTATCTGTATTGGTTTATAATTATCCCTGGTTGTTCACAGAACATGAAAGAATTCATGAGACTCAGAAAAGTAGGAAAGCAAGAAAAGGTTTATTGAAAGTCAAGCAGAGAGAGAAAGAGAGCCAGTGGCAGTGTCTAAAGAAGATGGCTGCCCCAATGAAAAAGAATGCTGGGGTTTTATATTTTTCTAAGCAGGACGTAGGGTGATTATCAGCTTGCAGGGTGAGGGGGGCTGCTGTTACAATGATCTTATCTTGTTCCCATCTATGATTGATGACGTCTTGCAGCAGGTTACTGTTATTACCGGCTTCTTCCAGGATCTGTTCTGTTCCCATCTATGATGGGTGTTAGCTTGCAGGGTGTTGCTGTTGCAATTGGGAACTGTTCCGTTTCCACCTATGATGGATGTAGGGTGCTTGTCAGCTTGGAGGTGTAGTGCCAGCCAGGGGATTCAGAGCCAAGCAGTTAATTTTTAAGCTCATTCCTGCTGGCTCACTAGCTTGCTCCTGTTAACTCTTTACTTGTCTAATCATCCCCACCCCACCTCTAATCAGCAGCAAAAAATCTTTGGAAATTGGAACAAGGATCCATCTTACATAACTGCTTCAGATCTGGGTAGGGGTGTAGAGCTGTCCCTATCTAAGAGATTGCCAGTTGGGGATGGCAGAGAAACTGGGCCTTGGAAAATCTGGGCAGTGTCATCTAGAGAGAGGACCGAGCTGGGGGTTCCAAGTTGGGAGTTGGAGCTCTGCTCTATGAGGCTGAGGGTAGTTTCAGGGTTACTTCTGAGGACAGGCTGGACACCTTGTAGGAGCATAATCTGGTTGTGGAGGAGGAGTTGGTGCTTAAAGGCCTACAAGCAAAATGAAATAATCTTTGTTAGTAGATTGAGGATGTAGGGACCAAGGATTGATATTAGGAGAAAAGAAACAAGAAGGCCCATGAGAGGCAAAAACCAGGAGACCCAACACCAAGTGCCAGTCCAGGCCATCCATCCCTGGGCTGCCTTTTTCCCAAGCCTAGAGATTTGATTTCTTAGTGTTGTTATGTTTTCTTGAACCATCCCAGTGTTATTTACCCAGAAACAGCATTCCTCTTGTAACATCAGCAGACACCACCTTGGGAGGCTGTGAACATATTTAATCCTTAGTGGTTCTGTAGCATGACTGCTGCTAGAAATTAGGACCCTGGCTAGCTGTTCCAAGCCTTTAGTAATTTCCTCTGAAAACTTGTGATAGGCTTTGGAGACAGTGATACCGTATTTGCCGGCGTATAAGACGATTTTTTGGCCCTGAAAAACATGCCTCCAAGTGGGGGGTCGTCTTATACGCCAGGTACACTTCAGATAG
>NW_017731771.1:1282670-1292970 GCF_001890085.2 Hipposideros armiger | reverse complement strand
GGTGTGCAGAAGAGGGGGTAGTCTTATACGGCGAGTATATAACAAACTCTGTATTTTGAGTGGAAATGTTAGGGGGTCGTCTTATATGCCCAGTCGTCTTATACGCCGGCAAATACGGTAAGTCCTGCCACTCCAGTTGCTGCCCTCCCAGTAATTCCTAACTCTGCAAGAAGGGAAATCAGCTGGACCACTCACATGACTGAGAGAGCCTCAAATACAGGGGCCATTATAGGAATGAGTAGAGGCTTAGCCCCACTAACTAAGTGAATATCTGGTGCTAGAAAGCCAATGGTGCATGTTCCCATCCAATTGGCAGGCAAGTACCTGGTAAGTAAATGACCTACAAGTGAAGAAGGTCCCTGGGGAGTGGAGACATATGTGTATATAGAGAAATGAAGTAATAGCTCAGAGGTTGAGCTTGTGAAGGTTTCTATGGATGCCATGGCATGATATTGGAAGGCAAATAGAGTAGCCCCTTTCTCGCTAGATGGATGCATGGGCATGTAGGACATGATGGGCATACTTTGAGTCAGTATAAATGCTGACTCTCAGGTCCTTAGATAAGAGCAAGACTCTGGTTAAAGCTATTAATTCAGCCTTCTGAGCCAAAGTATGGGTTGGGAGAGCTCCCATCTCTATTATGGTAGTGGAAGAGACACTAACTTATCCTGCTCTTCTCTGCCCTTGGGATATAAAGCAACTCCCATCCATGAACCAGATTTCATCAGGGTCTGGAAAGACAGCATCCTCTAAATCCTCCCTGGGCAGAGTGGGAAAAGTTTAGAACTTTGAGGCACTTGTGTTGGGTCGGAGAGGAGGGATCTGGCAATAAGTTAGAGGGGTTTAAGGTATAGCAGGGCTTGATGGTTAGGTCTTGGGAATCTAAAACCAAGGTTTGGTGTTGGGCAAGCCTGTTGTTTGACAGCCAGTGTGGTGCCTTGGAATTGAAGATGTCTATGGCTTGATGTGGGGTAAAAACAGTTAGAGGTTGATTAAAGGTGAACTTCTGAGCTTCCTTTAAAAGTAAGGCTAAAGCCACAAAAACTCTGAGGCAGGAGAGTCAGGCTTTTGCCACTAGGTCTAAAGTCTTAGAGAGAGAAGAGACTGGCCTTGGATCAGAGCCTAGTTTCTGAATGAGCCCTAGCGCAATTCCCCTCCCCTTGGAGATACAGAGTGAGAAGGGCTTGGAGAGATCTGGGAAAGCTAAGGCAGGAGTTTCAATTAAAGCCTTTTGAAGGGCATGGAAGGTGTGTTCAAGTTCTGTATTCCAATCTAAGGAGTCCTGCTCTGGAGCCTTAAGAGCCTCATAAAGAGGCTTTGCTGTGACCCCAAACTGAGGAATCCAGATGCAGCAGTAGCCGGCCTTGCCTAAGAAAGGTCTCAGCTGTCTCTTGGTAGTTGGGGGCTCCAAGGAGGTGATGAGTTCCTTCCTCTCAGTGCTAATCTGTCATTGCCCAGGTGAAAGAGTAAATCTTAATAAGTTACTTGCTGCTGGGCAATCTGTGCCTTTGGGGCCGACACTCAGTATCGCTGTTTTGCTAGAAAATTTAAAGTTGTTATTGTATGTTGATCTGAACTTTTTTTTCTGGGTTATAAATAAGGAGGTCATCGACATATTGGAGGATAGTACCCCAGGGAGGGAAAGATCCTTCAGTTCTCCAGTTAGAGCCTGGCCGTAAAGGTGAGGGCTGTCTCAGAAGCCTTTTGGTAGGATAGTCCAAGTATATTGGTGATGGACCTGTGTGTGGGGGTCTGTACAGGTGAAAGCAAACAAAAACATAACAGTGAACCATTCAGTCCTCAGAGGGATTAATCTCAACAAAGTATAGCATTAGGGACTAAAGGATGAAAGGTTTTACAGACTTGCTGAGTAATCTAAGAGACAAAAGCAGACCTATTGTCACTCTGTAGGGAGTGAGGCAGGCCAAACCTAGGAATTATTTCCTCAGGTAGGGTTTGGGTGACTTCTGAGGTCTTTTTGGTATTAGTGGGAAAGGCCTCTTTACTCATCCAGTAAAAGTGTCAACAAAAACTAGAAGATAACAATATCTTTTGCAAGGGGCATATGCCTCATTAATAATCCTTAAGTTTAGAACTAACCAGTATTGGCCAGAAGCCTTCCTGACCGGCAAAATAGGTGCATCACAGGGAGGATTACAGGGAATTAAAAGTCCAAGCCTGAGGAACTTGTTGATGGTTAGCTGAAGCCCAAGAAGAACCTCCCTGTTAATGGGGTGTTGGGGCTTACAGGGTATTGGGGCTTCAGCCTAATCTGTACTGGAGTTAGATGAGATGCTCTGCTGGGAGTTTCCTGATCCCAGATAGTGGGGTTGACCTGTTTTCTGATCCAGGGAGGAATTGTAGACAGGTCAGGGTTAAATGCTTGAGAAGGGAAAATATGCTGCAGAGCAGCTATTGGAGTAGGGTTAGGAGAGATTTGGAGGGAAGCTTGTAGCTTCTGCATAATATCTCACCCTACAAGGGGTATAGGACACTGAGGCATAATTAGAATGCTTTGTGTAAAAGCAAGGGACCCAAAGCAACAAGGTAAAGATAGGGTCCATCTGCAGGTGATGGAATTACCTTCAGTACCCATTAAGAGGAGGATGGAAGGACATGTAGAGCTGGGGCAATGAATTAGAGCACAGAATGCTGCTCCCATATCAAGAAGAAAGAACATTCTTACCTGCCACATCAAGCATTACCCTGGGTTCAGCCTCTGTGATGTTAACGAGGGGAGCCTGGATGAATCCTGAGGTCCATCAGTCAAGGTAGGAGCCATCTGGCTTATAAGCAATTGTGACCGACATTGGCAGCTGGTTGGATGAGCCTCCCTTTTGGCCTTTTAGGAGTTGAAATGGCCTGCCTTGAGGAGAGAGAGGGCAGTCCTTCATCCAGTGTCCTTTTTTTGCAAAGGGGACAGAGGCCAAGGGGTGCTCTCTTGGCTAGGTAAAGACAAGCCTTACTCCAATGTCCTTCCTGATGACAATTTTAACAGGTGTTTGGGCCCATTTTCGGTGGCATCCCTTCTCATGGCCCTGAACCTGGGTAAGGCTGTGAGGGCAGGGTGCTGGCAAGGGCAGTGGCCAATAATTGAGCCCTTCTCCAATCTTTCTTTATCCTTCTACACCCTAGACTCCTGATTGTTAAAGACCTTAAAGGCTTTATCTAGGAGGGCTGGGAGCAAAGTCTGGGGACCTAGTTCTAGTTTCTGAAGCTTCCTCTGCTATCTAGAGCTGATTGCCCAATAAAATGCATGGCAAAGATACTGATTCCCTTGGGGCTAGATGTATCTTCATTAGTATATTTTGGAAGGCATCAGCCAAGTGGGATTGAAAGAGGGCTGGGTTTTCATCTGGTCTTTGAGTAATTTCCCTCAGTTTCTCATAGTTCACTTGAGGAGAGTTCTTCATGCCCTCAATAAGACAGGTAACCATATGGTCTCATCTATTCTGGCTCTGTTGACCAGCCTGATAATTCCAATCAGGATCATTATTGGGAATAGCCTTGGTCCCAACCCTGTATTGTCCTGGGTTCTGAATAGCTGGCTCATCTGCTTATCTTTGGGCAAGAACCCAGATATGGTTCTTCCCTTCTAAGGAGCAGCAGGTGGTTAAAATGATGTGAATGTTCTGCCAACTAAGATCAAAGGCTATGATTAGGCCCTGGAATTCTTCAATGAACTTAGAAGGGTCTTCAGAATAGGTTCCTAATTTTGTTTCTATCTGAGATACATCTGCCATGGGAAAAGGGACATGAACCCTAATTGTACCAGCCTCTCCATCTGCAACCTTCCTGAGAGGCAGCATGGAGTCCACCTTAAAATGAGCTCTGTTATGTGTGGTCCCTACAGTATTGGGAGCTGGAATAGAATAGGAAGGGGGAGCTGAAGGAGAGGTGGAAGGGGTTGTGGGGTTTGAGGAAATAGAAGTAGGAGGGATAAGAAGTAGATTTTGAGGAAGTCTAGGAGGGACCTGGGATAAAAGAGGGTCATCTGAAAGATCCAGAGAGGGAGACTAAGGAAATTTCACAAGACACATGCAGCATTGTTTCTGGAGTTCTGAGTTCTGGCTCAGGGCCATAAAGGCTTGAAAATATGGAACCTCAGACCATTTGTGAAGGCGCCTACAGAAAAGACCTAGTTGCATGGTGGTATTGTAGTTTAGAGTGCCATTAGTTGGCCAGATCCCCTGATTGTCTAGTTTATATTGAGGCCAGGTGGTATTGTAAAAGAAAATCATTTTGTTCTTATTGAAAGAGGAGAGGCCGAATTTGGTCCAATTCTTAAGAAGACAGCCAAGAGGGGAATTGAGAGGGATGGAGGAGGAGCTGCCCATGGTGCTAGGAATGGTGGTCCCATGATAGCCACACTAGGAGATAGAGGGGCATCCCCCAAATATCCTCTGTAGTCTATGACTCAGGAGTTACGAAATTAGTGTACTCATTACCGGGTACTCCAGGGAAAGAGAGGAAAGAAATGACCATTAGTTTTGAGGGCGTCCCTAGCACACCTAAAGTCGAGGGTTATGGACTCAGCATGTGGAATTCCCAGCGCTCTACAGATGTTTCAAGGCATATCGCTTACTGACCAAAGGCCCTTTGACCCATAGAGGTGGCGATGGAAGTCTAGAGAAGCAAAAGAAGAATGGAGAGTGAGTCACCGAAAAGAACTATAGGGAATGGCCAGTGGGGAGAGAGACTGTGTGTCTTTCTGATGAGTGGGTCTTTGACTTGCACCTGGTGAGACTTAGTCCTAGAGTCCCAGACTGCTACCAGGTTGTCCTATCACAGGAAACTTCTTTAAAGTGGCAGATGCTCTGAAGGTGTTTATGTGTCTGTCCCATACCCACTAAAAATGCATCCAAGGTGACTTGACTGTCCCTGGAGAAATAGAAAAGAGCCTCACACCATGTCTCGCAATGGGATTCCCCAACCAACAGAGAGTTCAGACTTTTTATTCCACTGGAGAGGAACCCCAACATGGAAATGTCAATTTCCAACCCTGAAGGGAGGGGCTCCATCAGAGGCTTCTGAGAGCTGCCGGGGGAAACTCGCAGTGGGGGAGAGAAGGAAGTCGAGTTGAACTCCCCAGTTTCAACACCAAAATGTATTGGTTTATAATTACCCCTGGTTGTTAGCAGAATGTGAAAGAATTCACAAGACTCAGAAAAGTAAGACAGCAAGAAAAAGTTTATTGAAAGGCAGCAAGAGAGAGAACCAGTGGCAGTGTCTAGAGAAGATGGCTGCCCTGATGAGAAGGAGTGCTGGGTTTTATATTTTTCTATGCAGGATGATTATCAGCTTGTGGGGGGCAGATAGAGGGCTGCTGTTACAATTGTCTTGTCTTATTCCCACCTATGATTGATGTCAGCTTGCAGAGGGTTATTGTTACAACTGGCTTCTTCTGGAAACTGTTTTGTTCCCACCTATGACGGATGTAGGGTGCTTGTCAGCTTGGAAGTATAGTGCTAGCCAGGAGATTCAGAGCCAAGTGGTTAATTTTTAAGCTCATTCCTGCTAGCTCACAAGCTTGCTCCTGTTGACTCTTTACTTGTCTCATCACAATCAACAATTACTTTCAATGTAAATAGATTAAATTCTCCAATCAAAACATAAGGTGGCAGCAGTTGCCCTCCTCCTGGCCTGTCCACCCCCATTATTTTGGGAGTGTACTGTTTCTTCACCTTAATAAATCCACTGCTTGCTTGGCTTTGTTCACTGACTCATTTGGTACTTCCTGGAATTCCTTCCTGGGGTGATACAAAAACCCTTTCTTTTCTTTATCAGCATCATGCATGGCAAGCACGAAGGGATTATTCTTCACCAACATCTAGACTGAACCTTTCATGGTAAGAACAAAGCCACAAGCTGCTTTTCCTCTCCACTTTCTTTCTGGGGCTATTCCCTTTACCTATTCTCTCTGCCTTCTTTTGTTTTTACACCACTCTGGGGGAGTCCTTAGCAGCATTTCGGGCATAGGCCAGACTCTTAAAAAGTAACAAGGCTCCCACTACTTGAAGTCTCCCATGACAGGATCAGTTGGTAATAGATGATTTGGTAATAGAGCAGATGAGTTGGGGATGCACTAGGCATCCCCACCAATTGGAAGGCAATATCTGTGCAATGGATACACAGTTCCACAATCAGAATATACCCCCCCCCACCACCACCACACACACACACACAAACATAGCAATTCCCAGTGTTAGGATTAGTACAGCCTCCCAGGAGCCAGTCCTCTCTCAACTTTATCACTGCCTTCTTGTCTGTGAGCAGGCGCCTTTCAGCACAGAAAACCACATTTTGCTACTCTTGTTCCTTATTGGTGGCGCTCTGAGTCTGTCTCATGTTTCTGCAGGCTCTCAGAAAGGACCTGCTCTTCATGCTCCCTCTGCGGGAAACATGTTAAGACGGGATACTGTTCAGACTGACTCAGAGTTGTTCCAGCATTTGTGCCTGAGAAGCCACAGTGTGGTAGGGGTTGGGGCACACTGGGTGGCTGAGTGCGAGACTGGGATTCATTGATACTTACTGCCCGGGAAGATTCCGATGGTGGGACTCAGAGGAGAGGGAGGGAGTTCTCTCATGCTGCACCCTGCCCTGGGGCTTGCTTCTTACCTTCTCTGGCCACTGTGCAGGTTGGCTTGCATTAAGGCCAAGTCGCACACAGAGCAGTGCCCCAGGGATGCATGCCTCTGTAGTGGCCTGGCAGGATGCCACGGGATCACCTGCTCCCACCTGACACTGATGCATGGAAGACGAGTGTGTGGGGATGAGGGGAGTGCACCAGCACCAAGACCAGGCTTGCACTGCTCTGAGAGAGGGGAGAGCAGGCCTTGCAGTCTGCTGTCAGTATGCAGCATGCAGGAAGCAGGGAGATGCTGACTGCCTGCCAGCTCATCTGCTGGTGAGCCATGAACCCCATAGAAAGGGAATCCAGACTATGGGATTGTTTAATCCACCATTTAATTAACTGCCGTGAGGTCCACACTTGGACTGCCTGTAAGCTAAATGAGGTAAATAATTTCCGCCATGAGAGACAGAGGGAGCTCTTCTATCCTCCCCAACAACGTGGCCTGTTTGAAACTCATAGGCTCCATTTTAGCCAGAGGGGAATGGGACATACAGAAACCCTGGAACTGTAACAGCACCAGGTCATAAGATCTATAATGTTCCTCATGAGTTCACTGTACTCTTACCTCACTGCTGAGGCAGGAATTCCAGCTCCCAGGACAGTAACTGCTGGGATAGGGCTAAACTCTACATGCTAGAGCTACTCAGGGTCATATGGCAACCAGCAACCATCCATAGTGGTGGTGATCAAGGCCAACAGCAAGGGGCCAGGAGGCTCAGACCCCACCCCCCACCATGTTGGCTAGATGCTCTGGGAAAGTCATTGCCCCTGTGTGTCTTTGCAGGGAGAATTCATAATCCCTTTTTCCCCCCTTTCCATGGATTTCTCCTGAGGACTCCAAATGGGTAATGCTCTTTCAGTTCCTAGAGGTACACCTCTTGGTTGTCTTCTTCTGAATTGAGCCACCTTAAAACTAGACAGTATTAGAAAAAAAAATCTTATTTTCTTTTGTAACACTGCCTGGCACCAGTATAAACTAAAAGATGGGAAAGCTTGGCCTATAAAAGAAAGCCTAAATTATAACACCATGTTATAGTTAGATCCCTTCTGTAGAAGACAGAAAAGGTGGTCAGAAGTCCCATGTGTCTAGGCATTTATATACTTAAGAGACAAGCCCAATTCTGTGCTCCTGCAAGCTGGTTCACTGTCATGTAGACGTTGGTCCTCCACCCCCTTACATCCTCTGTCTCGCCACACAGGAAACTTCGGACCCTGAAGGGACAATTGAGTCTGTCAAGGGACCTGTCCCAGGAGCACCCAGGATTTAGGTTCCTGGAAGCACCTCATCCTTGGAACATCACCATTAGGGACCCTCACAGTGAGTCTTCAGGTTTACAGTCTGGACTTTCTGTTGTGTCCCCTCCCAACTTCCTAGAGTATACACTGTGACTGAACCCCCTGAAGACTTTGTAAAGAAGGTCACTGTTGTCTTTGTTCAGGTGCTGAGAGGAATGCCTCATCAGTTTTCCAGAACTCGGGACTTTCTTGTTCCCTGAGTCCCTGTCAGACTATCATCCCATTTATTGCCTTCTCCATCATTACCTGGGAAGACACCAAAGGAACCTGATCCTTAGAGAAGCTTATGTTCCTTATTAATTACCACTAGACCGGTCAACTTTGCTTAGACTTGCTCTCCACAGATTTCATCTGCTCATTTGGGAAGGGGTCCTTTGGGAAAAGGGACGATTGAATAAATTTCAGTGCTTAAAAATAGGGAAACCCACCTGTCTGCTGGTCCTCTTATTATTGAACACCAACTATATGTTCAGAAATTTGGCAAAAGTAAAAGTCTTATAAGATTTTTCTCTCAGTAACTTCCAAGGTCTTACAGATAACCAGAAATGTAAACACAGCCACTACTGCTTGAGGCTGATGTCTCTGAAAATAAAAGAGGGAGGGAGTTTTAAAATCAAAAGTGACTAATCTCACAAGCCAGACACCCATCCTTTTTTTCCAGCCTCCTGAAAACTGTTAAGAGCAAATGGAAAATCTTACCTCTTCTCTACAATTATTGGTAGTTCTGTTTATGTGTATGATCTCTGATATCTGTGTTTGTTTGTGTTTTATATGTGACATAGAGCCTCTGCCTCCAGATGGTACTGCTAATTGCTTACTTATTGGTTATCAGGAGAAATTAAGGTTTTGAGGGTTATGAATTCTAATTAATGTAAAAGAAAATGATGTGTGTTTTTAGTAAAGGAAGGTATAGGTATGGAAATACATTTTTAAAGGAATTGAAAAAAAAAAGTTTGTCCTAAGATTGGTTATTTCTGAATGAGTAAGAGAGACAAACTAAGAGAGACTTGGAAAGTTGTAGGTTTGTGAAGAAAAGTCTTGAGGAAAATTTTTACATATGGTTAAACTAAACAAGATTAAAGGCTAAATATGAGTTTATGTGCCCTTCTCAATGTCAGATATAAGCCAGTGTAAAGAATGATTAGACCATTTTAGCCAAAAACCTGGATAAGTTTAGGGTTAAATTCATCAAGCCTGGCCTGATATTTTCCCTAAACTGGCAGGGTATTATAGTAATTCTGACTCATTGGTACATCCCTGATGAGAAGGCTTGGATCCTATGGCAGGCCAGAGAATATGGTTGAACTTCTTTAACAACCAAAACAGGGGATACAGGGAAAAAAGGAACAGTGAGACCAGAGATGAGACTAGAGTCAGGCCAGACTTGTGGCCTCAGTTACACACAGACCAAGGCCAAAGCCACCTCAGGGCCATCTTGGCAACCCCAGAAAAGGAACACCAGGCAAGGCAGCCTGCTCTGCGTGTACAACCCCAGACCACCGGATGAAGGAGTGTCCTAATCCTCCAAAACAGCTGTGCCCCCTGTGCAAACAAAAAGGGCACTGGGGAAGAGTGGTTGTCCCCTGTTCCCAAGAAAGCAGTGACTAGTTCTTTCCCCACAAATGACTGTAATCATCATCAACTGATAGGACCCATGGTTTCCACTCTTCCCAAGAAGACCATCATCATCACAGGGGATGAACTGCAGGTGACTCTTGATGTGACAGGTGACCCTGTTCATTTCCTGATTGCTATGGCAGCCACTTAAGCTATCTTGACTACTCACTCTGCACCTATTTTCTCTGAAACCCACTCAGTTATAGGAATAGATGGGGCCCTTAGATTCTGGGCTCTCACACAACCTGTTTTTTGTCGATGGCCTGTACCCAGGAGAAAAAGTATGTGGCCCTCCCCTGCCTATTCACTGGATGGATACAGGCATTTCCTACTAGGACTGAAAAGGCTATAGAAATTGTTAAGGCATTATTAAAAAAAAATAATCCCGGGCAGGCTGAGCGGTGCGTTGGTTAAGAGCTGGCTTGGGATGCCAGAGGCCCCAGTTGGATCCCATATATGAGGGCCAGTGACACTGCCCTCTACAGCTAAGATGCTGAACAACAGCTCAACCTGGAGCTGGGCAGCCGTGAGTCGCCAGCAACGGCATTGGCTGCAGCCCTTGCTGCAGTGGGTTGCCATGGGCTACTGTGTGTAGCCAGCAGCCAGCTTGAGCGGTCAGCAGCCAGCATGAGCAGCCAGCAGCCGCCGTGAGTGGCTGTCCAGAAGCCGGCGACTGATCTGCCTCACCCGGGAAGAGTGCAATGATGGTGCCAACTTGGGCCAGTGAAGCAATGTCCTCCACAACTAGACTGA